>NC_090826.1:56811560-57114590 GCF_028021215.1 Eschrichtius robustus
GAATATAGATTTCATAGCATTCGTCCAGGAAAGTCACTAAACTAGCAAACAGAAAAGACAAAAACAACAAGCAGCAATAACAACAAACACTGGGGGGTGGGGATCTAATTTCTCAGAGTTAATACAATATATTATTTTAAACATCCAGTTTTCAACAAAAATTTATGATTCATGCAAAGAAATGGGAATGTATGGGCCACACACAGGAAAATAAAAACACCAAATACAAAGTATGCTGAGGAAGCCCCAATGTTGGACCTATCACACAAAGACTTTAAATGAGCTATTACTATCTCCAAAGAACTAAAGGAAATCATGTCTAGAGAATAAAAGGATAGTATGAAAAAAAGTACATGAATGATGTCTCACCAAATAGAGAAGATAAAGAGAACTATATAGGAAGACTTGGAGGCTGCAGGAGGGTGGCTTGCTCAGAGACAGCAAAGAAGCTCTGCGCCATTTCCCCAGACCTTGCCCTATGCATCGCTTCCATTTGGCTGTTCCTCTTTTTTTTTTTTTTTAAAGATTTATTGATTGATTGCTATGTTGGGTCTTCATTTCTGTGCTAGGGCTTTCTCTAGTTGCGGCAAGCGGGGGCAACTCTTCATCGTGGTGCGCGGGTCTCTCACTGTCGCAGCCTCTCTTGTTGCGGAGCACAGGCTCCAGAAGTGCAGGCTCAGCAGTTGTGGCTCACAGGTCTAATTGCTCCGCGGCATGTGGGATCTTCCCAGACCAGGGCTCAAACCCATGTCCCCTGCATTAGCAGGCAGATTCTCAACCACTGCGCCACCAGGGAAGCCCTGGCTGTTCCTCTTTGTAACAAAAATAAGATTTCCAACTTGGGGGAAAAAACTGTTCCCTTTCTGTGAAAATGGTTTAAAAAACGAAATTTTGGAGAGATTGGTTCAAGATGGCAGAGTAGAAGGACGTGCGATCACTCCCTCTTGTGAGAGCACCGGAATCACAACTAACTGCTGAACCATCATTGACAGGAAGACACTGGAACTCACCAAAAAAGATACCCTACATCCAAATACAAAGGAGAAGCCACAATGAGATGGTAAGAGGGGCGCAATCACAATAAAATCAAATCCCATAACTGCTGGGTGGGTGACTCACAAACTGGAGAACAGTATTACCACAGAAGTTCACCCACTGGAGTGAAGGTTCTGAGTCCCACGTCAGGCTTCCCAACCTGGGGGTCCGGTAACGGGAGGAGGAATTCCCAGAGAATCAGATTTTGAAGGCTAGTGGGATTTGATTGCAAGACTTTGACAAAACTGGGATAAACAGAGACTCCACTCCTGGAGGGCACACACAAAGTGGTGTGCACATCGGGACCCAGGGGAAGGAGCAGTGACCCCGTAGGAGACTGAACCAGACCTACCTGCTAGCGTTGGAGGGTCTCCTGCAGAGGTGGAGGGTGACTGTGGCTCACTGTGAGAACAACGACACTGGCAGCAGAAGTTCTGGGGAGTACTCCTTGGCATGAGCCCTCCTAGAGTCTGCCATTAGCCCAACCAAAGAGCCGGATAGGCTCTAGTGTTGGGTCACCTCAGGCCAAACAACCAACAGGGAGGGAACCCATCCTCACCTATCAGAAGACAAGCGGATTAAAGTCTTACTGAGCTCTGCCCAACAGAGCAACAACCAGCTCTACCCACCACCAGTCCCTCCCATCAGGAGACTTGCACAAGCCTCTTAGATAGCCTCATCCAGCAGAAGGCAGACAGCAGAAGCAAGAACTACAATCCTGAAGCCTGTGGAACAAAAACCACATTCACAGGAAGATAGACAAGATGAAAAGGCAGAGGGCTATGTACCAGATGAAGGAACAAGATAAAACCCCAGAAAAACAACTAAACAAAGTGGTGATAGGCAACCTTCCAGAAAAAGAATTCAGAATAATGATAGTGAAGATGATCCAGGACTTCGGAAAAAGAATGGAGGCAAAGATCGAGAAGATGCAAGAAATGTTTAACAAAGACCTAGAAGAATTAAAGAACAAACACAGAGAAGAATTAAAGAACAAACAAACAGAGATGAACAATACAATAGCTGAAATGAAAAATACACTAGAAGGAATCAGTAGCAGAATAACTGAGGCAGAAGAACGGATAAGTGACCTGGAAGACATAATGGTGGAATTCACTGCTGCAGAACAGAATAAAGAAAAAAAATGAAAAGAAATGAAGACAGCCTAAGAGACCTCTGGGACAACATTAAACACAACAACATTCACAGTATAGGGGTCCCAGAGGGAGAAGAGAGAGAGAAAGGACCCGAGAAAATATTTGAAGAGATTATAGTTGAAAACTTCCCTAACATGGGAAAGGAAATAGCCACCCAAGCCCAGGAAGCGCAGAGTCCCAGGCAGAATAAACGCAAGGAGAAACAAGGCGAGACACATAGTAATCAAACTGACAAAATAACAAAATAACATACAAGGGAACTCCCATAAGGTTAACAGCAGATTTCTCAGCAGAAACTCTACAAGCCAGAAGGGAGTGGCATGATATATTTAAACTGATGAAAGGGAAGAACCTACAACCAAGATTACTCTACCTGGCAAGGATCTCATTCAGATTTGATGGAGAAATCAAAAGCTTTACAGACAAGCAAAAGCTAAGAGAATTCAGCACCACCAAACCAGCTCTACAACAAATGCTAAAGGAACTTCTCTAAGTGGGAAATACAAGAGAAGAAAAGGACCTACAAAAACAAACCCATAACAATTAACAAAATGGTAATAGGAACATACATATCGATAATTACCTGAAATGTGAATGGATTAAATGCTCCAACCAAAAGACACAAGCTTGCTGAATGGATACAAAAACAAGACCCGTATATACGCTGTCTACAAGAGACCCACTTCAGACCTAGGGACACATACAGAGTGAAAGTGAGGGGATGGAAAAAGATATTCCATGCAAATGGAAATCAAAAGAAAGCTGGAGTAGCAATACACTTATCAGAAAAAACAGATTTTAAAATAAAGAATGTTACAAGAGACAAGGAAGGACACTACATAATGACCAAGGGATCAATCCAAGAAGAAGATATAACAATTATAAATATATATGCACCAACATAGGAGCACCTCAATACATAAGGTGACTGCAAACAGCTATAAAAGAGGAAATCAACAGCAACACAATAATAGTGGGGGACTTTAACACTTCACTTACACCAATGGACAGATCATCCAAACAGAAAATTAATAAGGAAACAAGCCTTAAATGACAAAATAGACCAGATAGATGTAATTGATATTTATAGGACATTCCATCCAAAAACAGCAGATTACACTTTCTTCTTAAGTGCACACGGAACATTCTCTAGGATAGATCACATCTTGGGTCACAAATCAAGCCTCAGTAAATTTAAGAAAATTGAAATCATAACAAGCATCTTTTCTGACCACAATGCTATGAGATTAGAAATCAATTACAGGGAAAAACACGTACAAAACACAAACATATGGAGGCTAAACAATACGTTACTAAATAACCAAGAGATCACTGAAGAAATCAAAGAGGAAATCAAAAAGTACCTAGAGACAAATGACAATGAAAACACGATGATCCAAAACCTATGGAATGCAGCAAAATGAATTCTAAGAGGGAAGCTTATAGCAATACAAGCCTATCTCAAGAAACAAGAAAAATCTCAAATAAACAATCTAAACTTACACCTAAAGGAACTACAGAAAGAAGAACAAACAAAACCCAAAGTTAGTACAAGGAAAGAAATCATAAAGATCAGAGCAGAAATAAATGAAATAGAAACAAAGTAAAAAATAGCAAAGATCAATAAAACTAAAACCTGGTTCTTTTTTTTTTTTAACATCTTCATTGGAGTATAATTGCTTTACAATGGTGTGTTAGTTTCTGCTTTATAACAAAGTGAATCAGTTATACATATACATATGTCCCCATATCTCTTCCCTCTTGCGTCTCCCTCCCTCCCACCCTCCCTATCCCACCCCTTTATGTTGTCACAAAGCACCGATCTGATCTCCATGTGCTATGCAGCTGCTTCCCACTAGCTATCTATTTGATGTTTGGTAGTGTATATATGTCCATGCCACTCTCTCAAAACCTGGTTCTTTGAGAAGATAAACAAAATTGATAAACCATTAGCCAGACTCATCAAGAAAAAGAGGGAGAGGACTCAAATCAATAAAATTAGAAATGAAAAAGGAGAATTTACACCAGACAACACAGAAACACAAAGCATCCTAAGAGACTACTACAAGCAGCTCTATGCCAATAAAATGGACAACCTGGAAGAAATGGAAAAATTCTTAGAAAAGTATAACTTTCAAAGACTGAACCAGGAAAAAATAGAAAATATGAACAGACCAATCACAAGCACTGAAATTGAAACTGTGATTAAAAATCTTCCAACAAACAAAAGTCGAGGACCAGAGGGCTTCACAGGTGAATTCTATCAAACATTTAGAGAAGAGCTAACACCATCCTTCTCAAACTTGCAAAATATAGCAGAGGGAGGAACACTCACAAATTCATTCTACGAGGCCACGAGCACCCTGATACCAAAACCAGACAGAGATACTACAAAAAAAGAAAATTACAGACCAGTATTACTGATGAATATAGATGCAAAAATCCTCAACAAAATACTAGCAATCAAAATCCAACAACACATTAAAAGGATCACACACTATGATCAAGTGGGATTTACCTCAGGGATGCAAGGATTCTTCAATATACACAAATCAATCAATGTGACACACCATAATAACAAATTGAAGAATAAAAATCATATGATCATCTCACTAGATGCAGAGAAAGCTATTGACAAAAGTTAACACCCATTTATGATAGAAACTCTCCAGAAACTGGGCATAGAGGGAACCTACCTCCACATAATAAAGGCCATATATGACAAACCCACAGCCAACATCATTCTCAACGGTGAAAAACTGAAAGCATTTCCTCTAAGATGAGGAACAAGACAAGGATGTCCACTCTCACCACTATTATTCAACATAGTTTTGGAAGTTTTAGCCACGGCAATCAGAGCAAAAAAAGAAATAAAAGGAATTCAAATCGGAAAAGAGGAAGTAAAACTGTCACTGTTTGCAGATGACATGATAATATACATAGAGAATCCTAAAGATGCCACCAGAAAACTACTAGAGCTGATCAATGAATTTGGTAAAATTGCAGGATACAAAATTAATGCACAGAAATCTCTTGCATTCCTATACACTAATGATGAAAAATCTGAAACAGAAATTAAGGAAACACTCCCATTTACCATTGCAACAAAAGGAATAAAATACCTAGGAATAAACCTACCTAGGGAGACAAAAGACCTGTATGCAGAAAACTATAAGACACTGATGAAAGAAATTAAAGATGATACCAACACATGGAGAGATATACCATGTTCTTGGATTGGAAGAATCAATATTGTGAAAATGACTATACTACCCAAAGCAATCTACAGACTCAGTGCAATACCTATCAAATTACCAATGGCATTATATACAGAACTAGAACAAAAAATCTTAAAATTTGTATGGAGACACACAAGACCCCGAATAGCCAATGCAGTCTTGAGGGAAAAAAACAGAGCTGGAGGAATCAGACTCTCTGACTTCAGACTATACTACAAAGCTACAGTAATCAAGACAATATGGTACTGGCACAAAAACAGAAATGTAGATCAATGGAACAGGATAGAAAGCCCAGAGATAATGTCACACACCTATGGTCAACTAATCTATGACAAAGGAGGCAAGGATATACAATGGAGAAAAGATAGTCTCTTCAATAAGTGGTGCTGGGAAAACTGGACAGCTACATGTAAAAGAATGAAATTAGAGCATTCCCAGACACCATACACAAAAATAAACTCAAAATGGATTAGAGACCTAAATGTAAGACTGGATACTATAAAACTCTTAGAGGAAAATATAGGAAGAACACTCTTTGACATAAATCACAGCAAGATCTTTTTTGATCCACCTCCTAGAGTAATGGAAATAAAAACAAAAATAAAGGAGCTTCAAGATGGCAGAAGAGTAAGACGTGGAGATCACCTTCCTCCCCACAAATACATCAGAAATACATTTGCATGTGGAGCAACTCCTACAGAACACCTACTGAATGCTGGCAGAAGACCTCAGACCTCCCAAAAGGAAAGAAACTCCCCATGTACCTGGGTAGGGCGAAAGAAAAAAGAAAAAACAGAAACAAAAGAATAGGGATGGGACCTGCACCAGTGGGAGGGAGCTGTGAAGGAGGAAAGGTTTCCACACACTTGGAATCCCCTTCACGGGCGGAGACTGTGGGTGGCGGAGGGGGGAAGCTTCAGAGCCACGGAGGAGAGCGCAGCCACAGGGGTGCGGAGGGCATAGCAGAGAGATTCTGGCACAGAGGATCAGTGCCACCCAGCACTCACCAGCCCGAGAGGCTTGTCTGCTCACCCGCCGGGACAGGCGCGGGCTGGGAGCAGAGGCTCTGGCTTTTGTCGAATCCCAGGGAGAGGACTGGGGTTGGCTGTGTGAGCACAGCCTGAAGGGGGCTAGTGCGCCACAGCTAGCCCAGAGGAGTCTGGGAAAAGGTCTGGAACTGCCGAAGGGGCAAGAGACTTTTTCTTGTCTCTTTGTTTGCTGTTGGGCAAGGAGAGGGGATTAAGTGCGCTGCTTAAAGGAGCTCCAGAGACGGGTGCGAGCCGCGGCTATCAGCACGGACCCCAGAGATGGGCATGAGATGCTAAGGCTGCTGCTGCCCCCACCAAGAAGCCTGTGAGCAAGCACAGGTCACTATCCACACCGCCCCTCCCGGGAGCCTGTGCAGCCCGCCACTGTCAGGGTCCCGTGATCCAGAGACAACTTCCCTAGGAGAACACACGGTGTGCCTCAGGCTGGTGCAACGTCACGCCGGCCTCTGCCGCTGCAGGCTTGCCCCGAATCCGTACCCCTCCCTCCCCCGAGGCCTGAGTGAGCCAGAGCTCCTGAATCAGCTGCTCCTTTAACCCCATCCTGTCTGGGCGCGAACTGACGCCATCAGGCGACCTACAGGCAGAGGCAGAGCCAAATCCAAAGCTGAATCCCAGGAGCTGTGCAAACAAAGAAGAGAAAGGGAAATCTCTCCCAGCAGCCTCAGGAGCAGCGGATTAAATCTCCACAGTCAACTTGATGTACCCTGCATCTGTGGAATACCTGAATAGACAATGAATCATCCCAAATTGAGGAGGTGGACTTTGGGAGCAATGATATATATATATATATATATATATATATATATCCCTTTTTCTCTTTTTGTGAGTGTGTATGTCTATGCTTCTGTGTGTGATTTTCTCTGTATAGCTTTGGCTTTACCATTTGTCATAGGGTTCTCTCTGTCCTTTTTTTTTTTTTTTTAAGTATAGTTTTCAGCGCTTGTTATCATTGGTGGATTTGTTTTGGTTTGGTTGTTCTCTTCCTTTTTTCTTTTTTTAATTGCTTAAAAATTTTTTTTAATAATTATTTTTTGTTTTTTATTTTAATAACTTTATTTTATCTTATTTTATTTTATTTTATCTTTTTCTTTCTTTCTTTCTCCCTTTTATTCTGAGCCGTGTGGATGACAGGCTCTTGGTGCTCCAGCCAGGCGTCAGGGCTGTGCCTCTGAGGTGGGAGAGCCAAGTTCAGGACATTGGTCCACCAGAGACTTCCCAGCTCCACGTAATATCAAACGGGGAAAATCTCCCAGAGATCTCCATCTCAACGCCAAAACCCAGCTCCACTCAACGACCAGCAAGCTACAGTGCTGGACAGCCTATGTCAAACAACTAGCAAGACAGGAACACAGCCCCATCCATTAGCAGAGAGGCTGCCTAAAATCATAATAAGGTCACAGACACACCAAAACACACCACTGGGCGTGGTCTTGCCTACCAGAAAGACAAGATCCAGCCTCATCCACCAGAACAGAGGCACTAGTCCCCTCCACCGGGAAGCCTACACAACCCACTGAACCAACCTTAGCCACTGGGGGCAGACACCAAAAACAATGGGAACTATGGACCTGCAGCCTGCGAAAAGGAGACCCCAAACACAGTAAGTTAAGCAAAATGAGAGGACAGAGAAACACACAGCAGATGAAGGAACAAGATAAAAACCAACCAGACCTAACAAATGAAGAGGAAATAGGCAGTCTACCTGAAAAAGAATTCAGAATAATGACAGTAAAGATGATCCAAAATCTTGGAAATAGAATGGAGAAAATACAAGAAACATTTAACAAGGACCTAGAAGAACTAAAGAGCAAACAAACAATCATGAACAACACAATCAATGAAATTAAAAATTCTCTAGAAGGAATCAATAGCAGAATAACTACTGAGGCAGAAGAACGGATAAGTGGTCTGGAAGATAAAACAGTGGAAATAACTACCACAGAACATAATATAGAAAAAAGAATGAAAAGAATTAAAGACAGTCTCAGAGACCTCTGGGACAATATTAAACATACCAACATTCGAATTATAGGGGTCCCAGAAGAAGAAGAGAAAAAGAAAGGGATTGAGAAAATATTTGAAGAGATTATAGTTGAAAACTTCCCTAATATGGGTAAGGAAATAGTTAATCAAATCCAGGAAGCACAGAGAGTCCCATACAGAATAAATCCAAGGAGAAACACAGCAAGACACACTTTAATCAAACTATCAAAAATTAAATGCAAAGAAAAAATATTAAAAGCAGCAAGGAAAAAACAACAAATAACACATAAGGGAATCCCCAGAAGGTTAAGAGCTGATCTTTCAGCAGAAACTCTGAAAGCCAGAAGGGAGTGGCAGGGCATATTTAAAGTGATGAAAGGGAAAAAGCTACAACCAAGATTACTCTATCCAGCAAGGATCTCATTCGGATTTGACAGAAAAATTAAAACCTTTACAGACAAGCAAAAGCTAAGAAAATTCAGCACCATCAAATCAGCTTTACAACAAATGCTGAAGGAACTTCTCTAGGCAGCAAACACAAGAGAAGGAAAAGACGTACAATAACAAACCCAAAACAATTAAGACAATGGTAATAGGAACATACATATCGATAATTACCTTAAATGTAAATGGATTAAATGCTCCCACCCAAAGACATAGACTGGCTGAATGGATACATAAACAAGACCCGTATATATGCTGTCTACAAGAGACCCACTTCAGACCTAGGGACACATACAGACTGAGAGTGAGGGGATGGAAAAAGGTATTCCATGCAAATGGAAATCAAAAGAAAGGTGGCGTAGCAATTCTCATATCAGATAAAATAGACTTTAAAACAAAGAGTATTATAAGAGACAAAGAAGGACACTACATAACGATCTCGGCATCAATCCAAGAAGAAGATATAACAATTGTAAATATTTATGCACCCAACATAGGAGCACCTCAATACATAAGGCAAATACTAAGAGCCATAAAAGGGGAAATCGACAGTAACACAATCATAGTAGGGGACTTTAACACCCCACTTTCACCAATGGACAGATCATCCAAAATGAAAATAAATAAGGAGACACAAGCTTTAAATGATACCTTAAACAAGATGGACTTAATTGATATTTATAGGACATTCCATCCCAAAACAACAGAATACACTTTCTTCTCAAGTGCTCATGGAACATTCTCAAGGATAGATCATATCTTGGGTCACAAGTCAAGCCTTGGTAATTTTAGGAAAATTGAAATCATGTCAAGTATCTTTTCTGACCACAATGCTATAAGACTAGATATCAATTACAGGAAAAAATCTGTAAAAAATACAAACACATGGAGGCTAAACAATACACTACTTAATAACCAAGAGATCACTGAAGAAATCAAAGAGGAAATCAAATAATACCTAGAAACACATGACAATGAAAACACGATGACTTAAAACCTATGGGATGCAGCAAAAGCAGTTCTAAGAGGGAAGTTTATAGCAATACTATCCTACCTTAAGAAAGAAGAAACATCTCAAATAAACAACCTAACCTTACACCTAAAGCAATTAGAGAAAGAAGAACAAAAAAACCCCAAAGTTAGCAGAAGGAAAGAAATCATAAAGATCAGATCCGAAATAAATGAAAAAGAAATGAAGGAAATGATAGCAAAGATCAATGAAACTAAAAGCTGGTTCTTTGAGAAGATAAACAAAATTGAAAAACCGTTAGCCAGACTCATGAAGAAAAAAAGGGAGAAGACTCAAATCAATAGAATGAAAAGTGAAAAAGGGGAAGTAACACCGGACACTGCAGAAATACAAAGGATCATGAGAGATTACTACAAGCAACTATATGCCAATAAAATGGACACCCTGGAAGAAATGGACAAATTCTTAGAAATGCACAACGTTCCAAGGCTGAACAAGGAAGAAATAGAAAATATAAACAGACCAATCACAAGCACTGGAAATTGAAACTGTGATTTAAAATCTTCTAACAAACAAAAGCCCAGAACCAGATGGCTTCACAGGCGAATTATATCAAACATTTGGAGAAGAGCTAAATCCTATCTTTCTCAAACTCTTCCAAAATATAGCAGAGGGAGGAACACTCTCAAACTCATTCTACGAGGCCACCATCACCCTGATACCAAAACCAGACAAAGATGTCACAAAGAAAGAAAACTACAGACCAATGTCACTGATGAACAAAGATGCAAATATCCTCAACAAAATACTAGCAAAGAGACTCCAACAGCACATTAAAAGGATCATACACCATGATCAAGTGGGGTTTATCCCAGGAATGCAAGGATTCTTCAATATACGCAAATCAATCAATGTGATATACCATATTAACAAATTGAAGGAAAAAACCATATGACCATCTCAATAGATGCAGAGAAAGCTTTCGACAAAATTCAACACCCATTTATGATTAAAAACCCTGCAGAAAGCAGGCATAGAGGGAACTTACCTCAACATAATAAAGGCTGTATATGACAAAACCACAGCCAACATCATCCTCAGTGGTGAAAAACTGAAACCATTTCCACTAAGATCAGGAACAAGACAAGGTTGCCCACTCTCACCACTATTATTCAACATAGTTTTGGAAGTTTTAGCCACAGCAATCAGAGAAGAAAAAGAAATAAAAGGAATCCAAATCGGAAAAGAAGAAGTAAAGCTGTCACTGTTTGCAGATGACATGATAATATACATAGAGAATCCTGAAGATGCTACCAGAAAACTACTAGAGATAATCAATGAATTTGGTGAAGTAGCAGGATACAAAATTAATGCACAGAAATCTCTTGCATTCCTATACACTAATGATGAAAAATCTGAAAGTGAATTAAGAAAACACTCCCATTTACCTTTGCAACAAAAAGAAAAAAATACCTAGGAATAAACCTACCTAAGGAGACAAAAGACCTGTATGCAGAAAATTATAAGACACTGATGAAAGAAATTAAAGATGATACAAATAGATGGAGAGATATACCATGTTCTTGGATTGGAAGAATCAACATTGTGGAATTGACTATACTACCCAAAGCAATCTACAGATTCAATGCAATCTCTATCAAACTACCAATTGCATTTTTCACAGAACTAGAATAAAAAATTTCACAACTTGTATGGAAACACAAAAGACCCCGAATAGTCAAAGCAATCTTGAGAAAGAAAAACAGAGCTGGAGGAACCAGGCTCCCTGACTACAGACTATACTACAAAGCTACAGTAATCAAGACAGTATGGTACTGGCACAAAAACAGAAATGTAGATCAATGGAACAGGATAGAAAGTCCAGAGATAAACCCACGCACATATGGTCACCTTATCTTTGATAAAGGAGGTAAGAATATACAATGGATAAAAGACAGCCTCTTCTATAAGTGGTGCTGGGAAAACTGGACAGCTACATGTAAAAGAATGTAATTAGAACAGTCCTAACACCATACACAAAAATCAACTCAAAATGGATTAAAGACCTAAATATAAGGCCAGACACTATCAAACTCTTAGAGAAAAACATAGGCAGAACACTTTATGACATAAATCACAGCAAGATCCTTTTGACCCACCTCCTAGTGAAATGGAAATAAAGACAAAAATACACAAATGGGACCTAATGAAACTTAAAAGCTTTTGCACAGCAAAGGAAAACATAAATAAGATGAAAAGACAACCCTCAGAATGGGAGAATATATTTGCCAATGAAGCAGCTGACAAAGGATTAATCTCCAAAATTTACAAGCAGCTCATGCAGCTCAATATCAAAAAAGCAAACAACCCAGTCCAAAAATGGGCAGAAGACCTAAATAGACATTTCTCCAAAGCTGATATACAGATTGCCAACAAATACATGAAAGAATGCTCAACATCATTAATCATTAGAGAAATTCAAATCAAAAGTACAATGAGATATCATCTCTCACCAGTCAGAATCGCCATCATCAAAAAATCTTCAAACAATAAATGCTGGAGAGGGTGTGGAGAAAAGGGAACCCTCATACACTGTTGGTGGGAATGTCAATTGATACAGCCACTCTGGAGAACAGTATGGAGGTTCCTTAAAAAACTAAAAATAGAGCTACCATACGACCAAGCAATCCCACTGCTGGTCATATACCCTGACAAAACCATAACTCAAAAAGAGTCATGTACCACAATGTTCATTGCAGCTCTATTTACAATAGCCAGGATTGGAAGCAACCTAAGTGTCCATCGACAGTTGAATGGATAAAGAAGATGTGGCACATATATACGATGGAATATTACTCAGCCATAAAAAGGAATGAAACTGAGTTATTTGTAGTGAGGTGGATGGACCTAGAGTCTGTCATACAGAGTGAAGTAAGTCAGAAAGAGAAAAACAAATACCATATGCTAACACATATATATAGAATCTAAAAAAAAATAAATAAATAAAGGTTCTGAAGAACCTAGGGGCAGGACAGGAATAAAGATGAAGACATAGAGAATGGACTTGAGGACTCGGGCAGGGGAAGGGTAAGCTGGGACGAAGTGAGCGAGTGGCATTGACATATATACAGTACCAAATGTAAAATAGATAGCTAGTGGGAATCAGCTGCATAGCACAGGGAGATCAGCTTGGTGCTTTATGACCACCTAGAAGGGTGGGATAGGGAGAGTGTGAGGGAGACACAAGCGGGAGGGGATACGGTGATATATGTATACATATAGCTGATTCACTTTGTTATACAGCAGAAACTAACACACCATTGTAAAGCAATTATACTCCAATAAAGATGTTTAAAAATTTTTTTAAAAAAAACGTGGAATGCCTTTTTATGTGTTCATACTTCTTCTGTGTCCTTCAGTAGTCTACCAAAGTTTTCTGCGTATAGATCTTATACATTTCCTGTTTAGTGTATTCTTGGATATTTCAGCTTTTTTGTTGTTAATATAAATTAGATATTATATTCATTATATTGTCTAACTGTTTGTTATGTGTATATGTAAAAATATATTTTATATTGATATACTGCTTATTATTTGTAATAGTTTTCAATTTAGTTACTTTGGTTTTCTGGATACACTCTCATATTTTTTACAAATTGTGATGGTTTTGCAGCCTGAATTGATGAAAAATGGCCATACATTAAGCCATAAAAAAACTTCAATAAAATCTAAAAATAAGGAATTATGGACACAATTCTATGCTGAAAATGCAATAAAACTAGAAATCAATAGAAAATCAGAAAATCAAAAATCTTTCCACCTGGAAATTATTAAAAAATTCTCTTACATACTCATGAACAAAAATTGAAGGATTTTTAGAAAATAATGGTAAAAGAAAACACTACCTAGCAGGATTCTGTGACACAGCATTAGCTTAATTAATTAAATAAGCATCAACTCAAAAACATAGAGAAACACTACTAAGTAAAAAGAAGGAAAACAGAAACAAAGAACTAAGTCATTTAGAAGAAGAAATGAAAGTGATTAGAATTAATACATAATTCTAAAAGCTGGGTTTTTATCATTATAAAAATAAAACATCTAAAATATTGTTAAACTAATCAGGAAAAGACATACAAACTACTAAGTATAAAATAGATAAGCAACAAGGATCTATTGTATAGTACAGGGAAATATAGTCATTACTTTGTAGTAACTTTAAATAGAGTATAATCTATAAATGTACTGAATCACTATGTTGTACATCTGAAATCAATACAATATTGTAAATCAACTATACTTCAATTAAAAAAAAAAGATATAAGTACTAAAAATTAGGAATGATAAAGTGTTAAAGCACAGAAAGAGAATGCTAATATAATCCTAAGGATTACTCTAATCTACTATAATCTAATCGAATATAATGTGTCCCCATAATTTATTTTTCATTTTTGCTCCCCCTAAGAGAAAATTTTAACTTAATTTCTCCCTAGTGAGAGAAATTAAATTGTAAGGAATAATATGTCTTGAGTTAACTATCATAAACCAACTTTCTTTAGTGCATGTTGTTTACTTTCAACATTTAGATTCAGGACTTTTTTTTTAATTTCAGGAAAATTCTCTCATAATTCTGTTTGAAAGTATTTGCTCTGTCCCACTGCTAAGGTTTTCTCCTTCAGAGACTCTGATTTTAGGTATGCTGGCTCTTCATTACATTTCTTCTATTGCTGTCATTTTCATGTAATACTTTAAAAATGTATTTCTCATTATTTTCATTTAACTTTAGCCATTCTTCTTATACCTGTCTTCCCTGTTACTTACTTATCCACAGTGCTTATTCCTCTCTGTGTTTCTTCCAGTTTGTGTTGTCTTCATTTTTGTGATGGTCTAGTTCTTTTTCTTCTTCATACCTGATTTATATCAGCTCATTTCAGCCTCATCTCTTTTCTTTGTTTCTTCATTTGTGCTGTTATCTTTCATAATAGATCATATTGATTCGTTAACATAATAGTAAATATATTTCATTTAGGGAGGAAATATAGCTTAATAAATAAGAGTTACAGGCACTGGAGAAAGAATGAGTGGGTTTTAATACTGGCTCCTCCTCTGACTAGCTGTGTGATCTTGAACAAGTTATTTAACTTTTAAGTATCTTAGTTCTTTTCATATACATAATAGGAATAACAATGATGCCTAATTCACAGAGTCGTTTTGAGAATCTATTGAGTTCATATCTGCAAAGTGGTTAGAATATTACCTGGCAACAATAAATCCTATTCATGTTTTACCTATTGGATTCTTTTTCATTTCAAAATACATAGTCAACAATTTTCATTGGCTCTGTGGCAACACTTTTTTCCTCATCTCTTGGTAAATTTTGACGCTTCTTTTTAAATGGTGTCTTTGTATCCTTTTATAGTATCTTTGTATCCTTTTTGTGCCAGTTTCTTCTTTATCACTCCTCACTACTGAATGAATTATATTTTTCTGGTCAGTCCTTATAGAAAGTTCCTGACATGGACGCTTCAAGGTAGCTTTCCTGTTCTCTCAGTCAAAAAGCTCTTACTTTCTGTGTTAGATTGTTGTATTAAAGACCTCCAACAATGACACCGTTCCATATCCATGCCCTCCCACATTGACTCTATTCTTAGCTGTATGACTTGCTTTAGCCAATGAGACATTAGCAAACATGACACATGCAGGATTCTGAAAGGGTGTGAACATTGGGACCTGCCCTCTCTCTTGCTACTGGGAACTCTTTCACCTCCATGTGAAAAAGCCTGAGCTAGCTTTCTGGAAAGAGTCTCCAGGTGTCCAAGCCTTTCCTCCTGAGGCCCAAATACATGAGTGAGACCTGCTGACACCACATGGAGACCAGCCATCCCAGTTGAGCCCACCCCAATTTGTCACCTCATTGAATTGTAGGCCAATAACTGGTAGCTTCTTAAACCATTGTTTTGGGTGGTTTGTCATGCAGCAGTACATTACAGATTCACTTTTATTGCTGCCTCAAAAACAGACTGCTTCCAGTAATGATGGCTTCTCTGTAAACGTACTCCCTTTGAGTCCCTGAAGTAAATTTGGTTCAGGAGACCTTTTGCTAACAGCTCTGTGCTCCCCAGTTCTTGCAAACAAGGAATAGGGCTCCTACATCTCATAGCAACTACCTCATCTTTAAGGATTATAGTTTTGTTGACCCTGAGACCTGCTACTGGGTTCCCTGGAAATCCTCTGCGCCTCTTATCCCCTCCATGTGTGCCTCTTCTGCCTTATAGTTTAATCGATGACATCATCTTCATACTGGAGTCCATTTAATTCTTTTTTGCAACAAGACCACTTTGGACATATTTTTCAGAAGATGATATAATAACCTTGAGTGCTTTAGTAATCGTTAATACTTTTCAAAGTTCTAATATTCAGAGAGGGGGAGCGTGCCACTCAGACTGGTTCTTTTTTTCTGAGACTGAATCACAGTTTAGGTTCCCATCCCACGCTCTATTCGGGCAACGGTCTCTTTATATTTAATGAGTCTGACTAATTAATCATCACTGGATTTCAGGAAAAAGAGATTATATTGTCATCATTTTACAGAGACTGTGTCAGAAGCATGACTGCGTTGCAGGATTTATTGGCTTCTCTCCAGATGCTCATTGCTTCCATATTATTAATTTTGGCTTTGGGCTCAATTTCAAGCTAATAGATAAGGTAGATGGTATAGGATGTAAAGCAACAGGCCCAAGAAGGCAGCATCTCAGCTGGGGAGGACCAGGAGTTCTACACTCCAAGGGCTAGTGTTTGGTAATGTTTCCTCCGAAACTGTAAACGGGAAACAGTGCAGGGCAGGAGTTCATTACCTATCTACATTAATAAGCTCTCAGGTGTGACTTTGAATGAGTGGGTATGTAAAGCTGGTTTGGATTAATTGCTGAATAATAGAAGGTTATTGCCATTTCTTTGGGACACTGTTATTTGCCCCTTAATGCACAGTTCAAAAGGGATCTAATTCCATGACCGATTCCCCCTCCAGCTAGAGAAAATTCCTCCCACTAATGTAATTGGTATGTGTTTCTGTTGTGTAATAATACTTGTATCGTCCGTTCTGGGCTTTCATAGTTGCTTCTCCCACTAGGCTGTGAGCTCCTTGGGTTTAGGAACTGTGTCCTAATCATCTCTGTACCCCAGCATCTGGCACAGTATATTGTGCTCACTGCAAATGGGTGTGCCCTAATATTTATTGGCATAAACTGAGAAATAAGCCAATTTTATCCATTAAGGTCTTTCTGGTCTCTAGCTTGTTGGAGCAGCTCACTAGGCAGAGTTAACTGCCTTCCTATCTTTCTCTTTTCCTTGCCATCTTTCTTCTCTCTTTCTATGACTGCAAGGGTTGGACAACTGGGGAAAAGGAAGCCTGTGTTTCTCACATCGCCCCCCGCCCCCCAAGACCCCCATAGCTGGCAGGCCTCCACGCAGCTGCGTTCTTTCAAGGTGGGGCAGTCAGGCTCCCGGGTGCCTGTTGCTGGGTCACACAAATTCCCCAAGTTTTGGGACCCACTCCCAGGGTATCTTGGTGGGGCACCTCCGCGGTGGTGATCTGACCGGTTGGCTCAGTAGCACTGCGCTGATCCACTCTTGGACCTCCTGTGTGCAACCCGAGAGCAGCGGGCTCTCACCCTCCCTCTGGCTCCTTCCACGTAATTGCCCCACTCACTCCCTCGCCTCCCCGCACCCGAGCTCTGAGTGCTCTCCCTCCCCATCCCTCTTTGTGTCCCCCCTTGGCAGCGGAGCCTCTAGCACCGTATTCACGGCAGTTGAAGAGCGAGTGACTGACACGTTCCAGGGACTGCCAATCGCAGCGAGCGCGGCCGGCGGGGGGAGGGTGCGTAGTGGCAGACGGCCGCTGGGATTATGAATGGGGGTGGGGGGGCCGGCGAGTGTGGGGTTCAAACCAGGCTTTTCGGCATCCGGCTTTGGCTAGGCACGCAGGGCTGTGCGTAATCCTTCAGCCGGGGAGGGAAGGGAGATGCCGCGAGCTCCCGGCTGAGAGTGAGGGTTATTTTGCAAAACTCCCTTGGTCTAGTGCTGGTGGAGTACTGCGGGCGGTCGGCGAGGTAGGTGGGGGAGGAAAATAAGCGGGGTGGGGAATCGGGGAGAGGCCAGAAGGCTGGGGACCGTGTGCCTTGCTCCTTAGAATTGACAGGTGGCCGCCGCAGCAGTTACAACCTACTACACAGCATCTAGTCCGTGCAATATGATCCAATTGTTATTCCCCGCGCCGGGCTGAAGAGCGCAGCGCGGCAGACCAAGTGCCGCCGGCGAGCTGTCTCTCCGGGGGAGCGGGGCAGTGGGAGAACAGAGGGGGAGTTTGGGGGGCCAGCTGAGGAGACAGGAGCTCGGGGGCGCGTCGCGGCCGTCCGTGCCGCCCCTGCGGGGTCCTCCACGCCGGCGGGTCCGTGCGCGCTCCGCAGCCGCCCACGGTTTGTGCGCGCCTTTCTGGGGCTGCCGGCCCCGCTTCCGCGGTGGCTGCGGGCTGCGGATAGCCGGCCGGGCTGCACGCGAGCGGCGCGCTAGCGTCTCGCCGGCGTCTCGCCGGCGTCTCCCCGCCGCCTCTCGTGCCCCGGGCAGGGAAGCGCAGAGGGCTGGCTCCCCTCGCACGGACGAGCTGCGCGGGGCGGAGCCGCCGCCGGAGCCCGGGCGTCCAGAGCGCGGCGGCCGCGGCAGTGCATCGGCGGCGCGTCTAACAGGACGAGGGCGGCTTCCGCGAGGGTAGCCAGAGGTAAGGGCTGTCCCGTAGGCTGCGGGTTTACTTCCCCCCGTCTCTTACTCGGTCACCCAGCGAAGCCGAAATGGAGAGTGTGGGTGCTGCGGGGCTCGTAGGGAGCGCGGGGGGAATATGGGGCCGCGCCAGGATGGTCGCCTTGACCGCGACGTTCCTACCCCTTGTGGTAAATCCGCCAGCCGGCCCTTACTCTTCGCTCGCTCCTCCTCTGCCTCTACCTTCGGCCCTGAACTCCTTGGAAAGTCCCTGGGAAGGAGAGAGCCAAGGGAGGATGGAGAAGGGCAGAAGGATTCGCCCGGGAGTGGGCGAAGGGTTGGCGCGCTGCGCCAGGTGATTGACAGTGGGCACGGGAGGGAGCCTGAAGTACCTGAGAGTTTGCAGGGCTGCGGCCCCAGGGTGGTCCTGCCTGCCCGGGGTTTGGGGCACCAAGTGGGTGCACCCAGGCCACGGCTTAACGAAGGCTCCGCTAGGAACTTTTGGGAAGCTTTGTCTCATGTTTGGGGAGGGGTGCTGGGGTGTGTTTAGGGCCTGGCCCTTTCTAAGCTACGAGTGTGTGTGTGTGTGTGTGTGTGTGTGTGTAGGGTTTTTTCCCGCTTCCTTCCTGCCTTCCCTCCTCTTCCATCTTCCTGTTTTGCTTCCTTCCTTCTCTTTTTTCACAGACCACCCCCCTTCCAAGTGCTGTATTTCAAATTATTCTGAACCTACTGTAGTCAATAGCTTTAAAGCAAGTATGAAGAAGAGAGCACAGAGGAATAGCTCTTAAATAGTGTGGTTCATTTTAAAGACAAATATATGTGTATACACACGCCTGGGATACATTTGAAGAAATATTTTGAGGCTCCTGCCTAAAATTACATTACATTTACATTATGTTGACATCACATGTATATGATATTACTAAACAGAAATGATAAATCTGTGCATTTCATCTCTTCGATCTGTATGAGATATAGCTATTCTTTGAATCACAAACATCTTTTAAATTCAGAGATTTCCGGCTACTTGAAAGCCCTGGGCTACAGTGTGAGAATAAAAGACACATTAAATTTTAAAAAAAGTACAGATGCTGGGTTTTTTTTAGTAGACCATCCACGTTCCCCATCTTCCTTTTACTAAAAGCTGGTTGTTATGCCAATAATTTTCATAAAAGCAAAAATAATCTGGGGACTTTTACCTAGTGTTTTTACCTAAGCCTAAGGTGTAGGGAGGGGTCTGGAAGTTATCTGTGCATGAATTCGACATGAAGGTGGATAAGGTAAATGATTTCACTTCAGGCGAAAGGAAATTCAGCTGCACTTCCCTCTGAGGGTACCTCATTTACATTACGATATGCCAAGAGAGAAATCCCCTTAATGTCAACATGTGTCTTCAGCATAACAATGGTCTATTCAACTCTTCAAATCTGTACTTGTAGGACTTGGCTAGTAACATATTTGCTGGCTGTTTGTGTTCTTTTTCAACAACAATCCCAATTACAAAAAATAAGTAAAGTTTTTGAGTAGACTGGAATGGTTGAGAAGGCATGATTGATACATTGAGGCCATCTATCTGTATATCTATCATCTCTCTGTATTTCTCATAACAGTTGTGAGGTAATCAATTTTGCAATATGTCTACTTGTATTTTTTTTCTCAGCCGATCTGCCTTTTAGTTTATTTCTGACTTGACGTATTTTACAAAGATAAATTATATTGAATTTCTCTAGAGGGTACCCACTTAAGCATGCTTGTTTCTCTTGAATAGAACTGGTTTTGATATGAGGAATGAGATATCAATCATATATGGTTTTCTGATCTTGGAGTCTTTTGCCTGTCTAGAGACAGGTATTTAATAATAGTACTGTGCCTGAGTAAGGATTTGTGTATGATAAAAATATTAGACACAGAAATGGTATTTTCATGTTGTTTACAAACTGAAGCTTTAAAATTGTGAAGGCATAAAGAGTCCCAGGTTGCTCTTAATCTCTTATTTGGCTTACTTTGATTAGGGAGCAAGAGGTACATGATGTAGTCTTGAGTTAGAAGGATTTGGGGGTTAGTAATTTGGATTTATCTTTTATTATTATGGCATAAAACGTCATTGCTCTTTCCAAGAACATTTGAGCAGCAGGCTTCGGAGAAAGTGTTGGGGATGTTGATCATGGGACAAATGGGTTCCTTTGAGTGCTGTTTTTTTTGCAGTCACCTTGTGGTAATATGGCAGACGCTGTGATGTGCCAAACCCTCCTTCAAGGAGAGCTTGTTGCCCCAGCTTGTGGGAGTGCTATCTATCAGCAGACGGTCTTCGAGGGCCAGTCCCTTTGAGGATTGCCTGAACTGTAGAAAGCCCCTTTGTCCAAGGTCACGCCACTTTCCAGGGCAGCTCACATCCAATGGCTGATCCATGTTAGAGTATAAAGGCTCGGCCATCTCAATCCAACTCCAGGTAACTCTGAAGGACCATTCTGGCTCTGGAAACCCCCATGGGGCTTGTGTTGCAGCACCAAGTCTCTCTTTGCCCATTTCTGCTTCCTTCCCCATTCTCAGATGTTGATAGCAAGGCAGTGCTTAATAAAATTGCATGCTCAACTTCATCTTGGAGTCGGCTGCCCTGGGGAAGCCATCCTGTAGCAACACCTCCTTCATGCACATTCGTTTTGCCTGTTTTCATCTTTTAAAATATAGTGTCACTTCTCACTGGAGGACATTTCTATGTCCCTGATCCTCTTCTGTCCCTCCTTGTTATACAATTCTTTCCTTTTAGTGGACTTATACTTTCTTTAGTCTCTTTTCGGTCTATTGATTTAAATATTGTATATATTTCTATACTTTGAGTAGGAGGTATTTTTATGTTTTCAACATTCACGTTTTGTCTTAACAGATGATATTAATCAAAATATCTACTCTCGAATACTAAAAGGCTCTACAATGTTATAATTCTGATCATACTTCATGTTTCATAATATTGTATAGTGATATAGTTCTACTACATTTTTTACAGCCATTATGTCATTTTTTATATATTTAGTTTTTCCTTTTTTTTTGATTGTTTTCATAGTCAATGCTTATTTAAATTTACCCGCGTTTTCTATGTTTGCTATTGCTTCTTGCATCTCTCTCTTTCCTTCTAGATTCAAATTCCTCTTTATTAGAAGTATGTAGCTATTTGGTAAGCATATACAGATAAAACTCTTAATCTTTTTATTGTTGTTGTTGTTTGTTTGAAACTATGTCATCCTAACACTTGAATAATAGACTATCTGAGAGCAGGATTCTAAGTTGACAATTATTTTTCTCATCATTTTGAAGATATTGTCTCTCTTGTTGATGATGAGTAGTTTCTTCATTGCTTTTAAGATTACTCTATAAATTAGAAGTTTGGGATTAACAGATACACACTACTGTATAGAAAACAGGTAAACAAGGACCTACTGTATAACACAGGGAACTATATTTAATATCTTGTAATAACCTATAATGGGAAAGAATCTGAAAAACTATATATATATATATATATATATATATAACTGAATCACTTTGCTGTGCGCCTGAGACTAACACAACATTGTAAATCAACTATACTTCGATTTACAAAAAAGAGATTACTCTGTCTTTGGTGTTCTGCAGTTTTACTGAGGTATGCCCAGGTGTGGGTTTATTTTTACGTTTTCTTCATGGGATTTCTTATGCTTCTTTAATCAGATGACTTTTCTGTTTCTTGAATTATTAAAAATTCATAGCATATCTCATCATACATTATGTTGCCTTCATTGTCTCTATTTTTTCCACTGGAATTCTTAGATATATGTTGGACCTTCCTGTTTTATGTCTCGTGTCTGTTACCTCTGTATTATTTTCTATTAAGAAATGTTTTAAAAAGGCATTTGGGTAATTATTCAGGACTATTTTCCAGCTAACTAATTCTTTATTGATATCTATTGCTTAAATTTCCATTGAGCTATGATTTATTTTTTTATTTTTAGGAGTGCTATTTGATGCCTTTTCATATCTTCCTGTTTTTTCCCTGAGTTTTTCTATCCTTTTATTTTGGATTCTATCCATATTTTGTCTCTTTAATAATTATACCTATACTTATTTTATAATAAGTATCAGATTGTTTTCTTACTTGAATTCTTCTGGGAGTTACTCATCCCAGTGGTTGGGTCTACTGGTTCTTCCAGAACTATATATCCGCTTAAAGGAGGATCCTTTCCTCATGTGGTTTATTATTGGGATTATGAACTCATCTTCAGCTGAGTTTCTGCTTTTGGTTTTTCCCTGTGGTAGCCATATTCTTCCTAGTTTTTGGAAGTTTCCCTGTAGAGTGATATTGTGTTTGCTTCTGTAGATTAACCTAGGGATTTTGCTGGTCTAGGATCCATCAGATTTAAAAAATTATTAAGGTATAATTGACATATAATATAATTGACATTTTATTAGTTTCAGGTGTACAGCGTAACGCTTTGCTATTTGTTATGTATTGTGAAATGATCACCACGTTAAGTCTAGTAATCATCCGTAGAATCGGCTTTTTCATTAATTTCTTGGCTTGCGATTCCTATACCATGCAGGTGATGTAAATTCAAACTGTGTGGGGGGAGGTTGTTTAGGGATTTAAGTCAAAGAATCCTTTTTTTTTTCTTCTATCCAGAGCCCCAGGAAAAGACAAACTTTCTTGCTGCTTCCAGGCCAAACTCCTAGTCCTTCTTAAACTAAATGGTCAATTCTTTCAGGGTTCTTAGGCAGAGGTCTCAGCTCCTTCTTTTTATGGGTCCCAGACTAAGTTTCCTGTCCCTAAACACATGTGAAATCTCCAGCCTCTTGGCATTTGTGCCTGCGTCTAAGTTGTGTATAATTTTGGGTTGCTGTATTACCGATTTCTGTGCCTGCTATTACCATATCTGTTTCCTTTCTGTTCTGACAGCTACAGATTACCTTTCTTTTTTTTTTTTCTTCAAGCTTAACACTTTAACCTATTTCAATTTTTCCGGTCTTTTAAAAATCTAAGCATATATGTGTTTGTAGCGGAAGGGAATTTGGTTCACATGAACTCAGTTTGCCATGCTGGTGGCATAAGATGTCTTTCTGTGACTGTATACACTCTGAGAATCAACTCTTTTCAGTTATTTTCTTTTTTTTATACTATCTGCACATTATTTTTAAAAGCTTAATTTATGCTAGTCCCCTTGTCTATTTTTTCTTTTTGTGACATTAATATTTATGTTGAGTCCAGGGCAGTTGACTTACAGAGTGTCTCTAAGTATGGATTTGTCTAATGGCTTAACTCACTTGGTTAGGTTCAGGTTAAATATTTTCAGCAAGAATACTCCTACATTGGTGATATGTACTTCCTATTGCATCACGACAGGAGAGTCTGTTTGTCCCATTACTGGTGAGTAAGTCAGAGCACTTGAAAGATGGTCCTTACCAAATTGATCCTTTTTTTTTCCTTTGAGGTTAATATAGACTCTGTAAAGTGATACTTTGAGACTATGTGAAAGACCAGCTTCCCCACAACTTTCACCCAGTATTCTTTCTAATTAAATTTTTTATTTTGAGACAATTGTAGATTTACATGCAATTGTGAGAAATAGTACAGAGAGATCCTGTGTACCCTTCATTCAGTGTTCCCCAAGAGTAACATCTTGGAAAAGTATAACACAATATCACAACCAGGAGACTGAGACGATATAATCTGCAGCTCTTATTCGGATTTACCAGTTTTACACTTATTTGTGTAAGTGTTTAGTTCGATGCAATTTTATCACATATGTAGGTTCCTGTATTCACCACCACAGTCAAGATACAGAATAGTTCCATCACCACAAGGAGCCCTGGTGCTGCCCTTTTTATAACTACACCCACCTCCCTCGCACTCCCTGCCCCATTCCTAACCTCTGACAACCACTAATCTCTTTATCACTATAAATTTGTCGTTTCCAAAGTGTTATATAAATGGAATCATAGGTTGTATAATCTTTGAGGTTGTTTTTGTCCTCCACTCACCATAATTCCCCAGAGAGTCATCCAAGATGTCGTATGTGTCAATGGTTTGTTCATTTTTATTGCTGAGTACTGTCCCGATGTATGGGTGTACCCCAGCTTGTTTAGGCATTGAAGGACATTTGGGTTGTTTCCAGTTTTTGGCTATTATGATTAAAGCTGGTATGCACACGTGTGTACAGGTGTTTGTGTGGATATAAGTTTTCACTTCTCTGGGATAAATGCCCATGGGTGTGATTGTTGGGTCCTATGATAATTGCATGTTTAGTTTCATAAGAAACTGCCAAACTATTTTCCAGGGGGGCTGTATCTTTACATTCCGACCAGCAATGTATGAGTGATTCAATTTCTCTGCATTATGTTAGCGTTTAAGTCTGCCATTTTATTATGTTTTCTCTTTGTTTCCTCTGTTTCTTGTTCCTTTATTTCTCTTTTCTTGTCTTCCTGTGAGTTATTTGAACATTTTATAGGATTCCATTTTGAATTATTTATAGTGTTTTTGAGTGTATCTCTTTGTACAGTTTTCTCAGTGGTTGCTCTGGCTTTTACTATATGTACTTAGGTCTCTTCTCTTGGTTCTGTTTAAATGCTGTTGTTCTGAGTGTAAGACAGTGTTATGTTTTTTGTTTCACTCATTGAATATTATTTAAACAACTCATATTGGGAAAGACTTTGTGGTTGACAGTTCTTTTCTCTCAGCACTTGAAAAATGTGCCACTTCCTTTAGGCCCCCGTGGTTTCTGATGAGAAAATTGTTGTCATTTGAATTGATGCTCTGCTAAAGGCAATGTGCCATTTCTCTCGGGGTAGTTTAAGATACTTTCATTGTCTTTAGTCTTTTAGAAGCTTAGTGATGTTGTGTCTTGGTATAGATTTCTTTGGGTTTATTCTGTTTGAGATTTGATCAGCTTCTTAAATCTATAGGTTTGTGTCTTGCACCAAATTTTTCCTAGCATTATTTCATTATTTCTTCAAATACTCTTCAGCTCTACTGTCTTTCTCATGTCATTCTGGGAAGTGATGATATGAATACTGGATCTTTTGTTACTGTCCCACAGGACCCTGAGGCTCTGTTCTTGTTGTTCTTCTTCTCCTTTTCCTTCTCCTCCTCCTCCTTTTTTTTTTTTTTTTTGTCTAGTTTCTCTCTGTTGTTCAGATTGGATAAACTCTATTGATCTATTCTGAAGTTCACTGATTCTATCCTCTGTCATCTCCACTATTGAACCCATCCAGTGAGCGTTTTATTTTGGTTATTGTATTTTTTAGTTCTATAATTGCCATTTGGCAATTAGAACTTATTAGAACTTATGCATCTTCGTTGAAATTTTCTATTCTTTTTTTTTTTCAGAGAATTTGAATTTGCTTGTTGAAGCACTTTTATAATGGATGCTCTAAAATTCTTACTAAATAATTCCAAATTCTAACATCTGATTCACTTCAGTGTTGGTTTTAGTTGATTGTCTTTTCTCATTCCAGTTGTGATCATGTCTTGGGTATTTTGGCTACAATGTTAAAAGGGTCTGTGTCCTATTGAAATCTTATACTTTAGCAGACAGTCACCCTGCGTAGGTTTAGTACACATGTCCAGGATTACTTTTGTGGGCTGTGGTTCCAATGACAATTTACTTTCCAGAAGCTCTATGGTGCTGCTTCAGTCTGCCTGGCTTGACTGGTGCTTCTGGAGCTCCCACTGAACCCTGCTGATGCCCCTGAAGGGGGCAGAAGGGGCCTGCCAAGGCCAGTGCCACTGATGCCTGTAGGTGAGGGAAGGGCTTTTTTGGCCTGCAGGGATAAGGAGCACTCCCGGGCCTGGAGCTTGTTATGGCAGGAATCCCCATGCCAGTGCTGAGAGGCCATCTGGTGTTGTTGGCTGGATCGCAGTTAGACACAAGGGAGGAATGTAAGCTCACCTGTATCACCTACTGCTAGATTGGGGGGGTTGGGAGACCCTGGACCTGCATAACCTGCTATTGGGTAGGGGGTCATAAGGTACCTTCTGCTCTGTTGTTCCTCTAGTTCAAGGCCTCTAACCAGTCCACCTCCTTTTCACTGTTCTGAGTCCTCCTTTGGTTGCCTCTTTCCTTATTTTCAAGGTTTAGAGTTATATGAAGTGGGGAGGAGGAAAGTATATGCCATCTTGTCGGCACTGGAAATATATGCTTTTTAAAAAAACTCTAACTCCTCAGCCACGTTATCTGTTAATAGAGTAGAAAACACTAGTTTGACTTATGTTCTCCTGTAATTTGCATTTGTTTCAGAGACACAGTATAACCTCAGTTTAAAAAATTAGTACATATCTTATTTAATTAATATTACTATAATTGAATAATTTAATGTTAAGTCACATCTTGCCAGTGGAATATAAGATAAAAAAAAATCTATGTATGCTGTGTTTTCTGTATTGAATATTTTTCTCTAAGTTGCCTTAAAGCATTTGAAAAATATTAATATCTGTTATCTGTTGCCATCTCTGGGAATTGCTAAAAAAATCCTATATCAGATGGACTTTAAACAGTAGAGAAAATAAATGACATTATTTGCACAAGCAACGTACTGATATTTCATGTAGATTAAGGAACAGATAACAGGATTCTGTTTTTGGCTATCCTGGTTTACACCACAGTGCTGACTCATAGAATAACAGCCTTTCTAAACTGAAAGCGAACTTAGAGATTGCCTATTTCAATCCTATTGTTTTATAGTTAAGAACATTGATACCTTGAAAGGCCATAGGGAGCTTAATTTCCTTTAATTCAATAATGGCAGGGCTTGTTTATTATG
Organism: Eschrichtius robustus; assembly: GCF_028021215.1. Taxonomy (NCBI): domain Eukaryota; kingdom Metazoa; phylum Chordata; class Mammalia; order Artiodactyla; family Eschrichtiidae; genus Eschrichtius; species Eschrichtius robustus. The sequence continues at coordinate 56,838,976 of NC_090826.1, forward strand.
AGTTCTTAGCATTTCTTAATTTTATGTTTTCTTTAAGAAATCAGAATCACTTTCTTTTGAGAAGACTTAAAATTTTATATTGAGGCATGGGTTTTCAGTACCTTTTTCTAAAGAGAAAATAATACTTTAATAAGTTGGGATGGCATGATGGTACTCTTTAAAAAATAAGTATGTTTGAAAATCTGATGAACATATGGACCAATTATCCCACAAAATTAACATAAACTCAAAAGTTTGCATATAATCTTGGAGATTTATGAACTCCTAAGGAAGAGTCCTAGATTCTGTTTTTGTATTGTTTGTACCATATGATGATATCTGTGGATGGTCTTTGCTGGGAAAGTGACTTAAATGTCTCATTTTATAGACAGACTCACCTTTAAAGGCTTGTGGGTTGTGGCACCATGCATTGGTGTGCTGAGGAATTTGTTTTCCTGCAGGTTCTAGGGAGCCAGTAGGTGAGAAGGATATAGCAGGACCAGCAGATGTTAAAACAGACTGTGGGAAATAAAAACAGGCAACTCAGCCTACAATACTTGCTCCCTCCTCCTCCATACACACACATACACAGATCTCTAGATTCCTTAGAAAGATTCTTCCTCTGCTCCTGTCTCCTTTCATTCTCTCACTGTAGAGAGAAACATTGCCCTTGGAGGCTATTCTCCCTTCCTCTAGTAAGGCTGCTCTCGTGGTCATTTTAACCTAATTTCACCCATATCAAATGTTATAGGTTGAAAGAAGAAAGCATAGAGTGGCATTTGATGTACTGACTGGGGACTTTTTGAGAGTAAGAAGAAAGTGACATCCATGGTTTTTCTATATTATGGATCATAATAATTTAAGAGCACAGAATGATACATGTCTCTACATTCAGAGATCACGAAGTATTTATTAGAGTAGTTGAAATTACTTTTAGGAAGCTACCTATATATCCTTAAAGGAAGTTACTCTGTACTTCTCTGTAACTAAGACCCTGGAATGACTTGAAGTGCCATGATGTATACTATGGTGAACAACTCAATGCAGAAAAATGAGGCGGTTGTAGGGAAACAAATAATAGAATGACAGGTTTTTCTTCCTAGTGATTTTACATCTTTTAAAAGAGTGAAAGGAGTTTTGTTTTTAGGGTTGCTCTTTAATAACCGCATAAGTGAGGACTGGGAATAAGAAGCCCTGAGTTTTTGTTCTGCTATGCAACTAAGTGGGTAAATGACATCCCCTGTATAAGGCTCAGGGTATAATTAAGACTTTGAATTATGATAATTTCTAAGATTCTTTCTAGCATTATGATTTGGTGAAACTTTAGATTATGAGGTATTATTTGACACAAAATTAGTGGAATTTTTGGATAAGCCTGTGTAATTAAGCATAGTCAATATCCGCAGGTTTCCACACCCGCCGTTGAATGAGGGCTGACCTACTGCGTGGATGTGGAATCTGGATACTGAGGTGCCACTGTGCCATGCCATTATATATAAAGGACATGATCATTCACATATTTTAGTATCTGTGGGGGTCCTGAAGCCAATTTCCCCACCCTCTTCCCTCCCTGCAAACTGAGGGACCACTGTATTATTCATAAGAAAGCACTCCAGGGAATCAAATTTTTAGTTTGAAATTATTATAATATAATACCTTGATTTGGTCCGAAATTTACAATAATTAGAGAGGTCATGGTTGGATGAGGACTACCCAACTATATGGATACAACACAACACAACTTGGGGAACAAACACTTTAATGCTGATGGTGATAATTACAATAGTGAGCATGCTAATGAGGATGGCTCTAGATTTAATTGGTCTGGAGGTGTAGCGATATTGTGGATCGCTCCTTTAGCATCCATTCACCCTCTTTCTCTTTCATCTTCCTCTGCTATACAAGCTGGAAGGGAAGTTATTCAACTTCCCAGTCTCCCTCGAAGCTAGGAATGGCCCACATTACAAAGATTAGATGGAGATTTCTGGGGACCACGTACATTTTTGAAAAGGCAAAGTTTCTCAAGGAGAAGGCTCTTGCCCTTGACCCTTATCACGTTTTTGCTTTGAGGTGAGCAGCTGTCTTGCAAGCATGAGGAATAAAACCACAAACTTAGGATGATAAAACTTGGATTTTTGATGATATCTTAAAGTGGATATATCGGCTCTGCACTGCCTACCTCCAGTCTATTATTCCAAGAGAAAAAAAATAAAACTCCTATTTCTTCCACTATTTATTAGGTTCTCTGTTACTCCCAGCCAAATACATTCCCACCTGAATGCGTCAAGTGATTGTTATGACTTTGCATTTTACATTTTTGAAGGATAAGATTAGTGTTTACAGATCTTTGTAATTACTGATCTTGGACTGTGAAATTTAGGCTAGTTGGTATAAATATTATCATTCTGAGGAATCTTGGGTGTGAAAATTTTGGATAATTTGTAAAATTTTTATTTTATTGTTCATAGCATGAAGAATAGCATAAGAATCCAAAAATCTCTATTTTGTATTGCTCAGAGAATATTTCAGATTTTATTCAATGGGTGAAATTTATGTGAGGAAAACTATTTCTGTGAGTCACACCTCCTACTTATCTATAATCTTCAGTAAGATGGAGATACAGCTGGAGAATACCAATGAGTCTTGAAAAAAATGTTTTCCTCATTTGGTTTATAGGCAAAAATGTATAGCAGAGCTGGTTACCCTCTTTGCTGTTTAGTCTAGGTTTGTTTCCTTCTGACTTCACACTTTCACATGAATGAGAAATACTTTAAAACCGGACTTTAAAGGTTAAAGAAGGATGGCCATTCACAGTAAGTGTATATAAAAGATGGACAATAATTTATTGTGTGACAGAGTATCTGCCCACTTTTCATTTGGATTTGCCTTTCTTAAGTGTAGGGGATTAATTTTTGCATTAAGCCATTTGATGAGAGGAAAGAAGAATTCAATTGGGATATACTTGTTATTTTTTTCAGGATTGTATTCGTCTGAGAGTAAAATTTGACATGTAACACTAACAAGGAAGGAGTTTATTTATTTTCAAAATTTTTAATTTTTAAATTTTATATTGGCATATAGTTGATTCACAATGTTGTGTTAGTTTCAGGTGTACAGCAAAGTGATTTAGTTATACATATTCATATTTCTATTCTTTTTCCGATTCTTTTCCCGTACAGGTTATTACAGACTATTGAGTATAGTTCCCTGTGCTATACAGTAGGTCCTTGTTGATTATCTATTTTACATATACTGGTGTGCATATGCCAGTCCCAACCTCCCAATTCATCCCTCCCCTTCATCTTTCCCCCTTGGCAGTCACAAGTAAGGAGTTTATTATTGTTTTACGTGCCATGAGATATCTGGAGGGAGAGAGTAGAAGGCTGGAGCAACTGCACCATCCTTGAGGTAATCAAGAATTCAGGCTCCTTCTTGCTTTTGGCCCTACCACCGTTAGTGTATGGCTTTCCCTCTCTTGGTGGAAAGACAGTTAGTGAGCATCCAAGCATGCCTTCTGTACTACAGGCAGGAAGAAGCGGCTGGACAAAAGGCAAGGCACACATCAGCTGATAGTCCTTTTAATAAGGAAAATGATAGCTCCCAGGAAGATGCATCTGGTAGACTTCTACTAATATCTTATTGACCAGAACTATGTCAGTGCCCATCCTTAATGGCAGGGAGGTCTGAGAAATAGAAGGTTTAAAAAAAATTTTTTTTTTATCTGGGGAAATCAGTACCTCCCCAAATGCCAGGATTCCATTATTATTAAGAAGGAAGGGGAGAATGGATATTGGGTAGGCAACCATCATTGTCATTGCATATGAAGAATATTTTTCAGCTTTAAAAATATTTGTTGTGTCGTATCAATAATGTATAATCTGGAGAGTTCTTAAAATATGACAGTTTTAAAATAGTTATTATTACTTGTCTTAAAGTCCTAGAAGTTACAGTCCTTTAAAGTTTTGTATAAGTTGTCACTTTGTGTCAAGATAGCTGACTGACATGTAAAACTCAAAGTATATATTAATAGAAATTAGTATTAAGCTAATTGTGGGTGGAAAAGGTCATTATTTCCTTCTGCAATGGCATCTGTAAGTGTGAAATTCTGACAAATCAGACAGTGACAGTATTATATACTATTCATTCATGAAATACTGTGCTTTATTTTTTGTGTAAATTTGCATTTAGTTATTTTGGGCTATTTTGTTGCTCTAAAAATTTTAATGACATATATGAATAATATCCAAGAAGAGATATTTATCTTAAAAAGAATAAAATTGGCTGAATTCCAGTATTTCTACTTTGCTATTCTCATTCAGGGTATTGATAGAAATATTCTGTAATTGAGGGTTTATTCTCCAATTGATGTAGGCACTCTACTTAGAAGCTGTTTATCCACATCAAGGATAATAGATCTTTTCAGGTTAAGTTTTTTTCCATTAAAATAGGGTGAGGCAACTGTCCTCACTACACTTCCGAGGGCGAGTACAAAGATAAATGAAATAATGGATGTGAAGTGCATTTTTTTTCTTCTGAAAGAAGGTGTTATATAAATTCTATTAATAGTATCTGTACTGTGTAAATAAGATAATGGGTGAGCATTTCCAAAAGTGAGTATCATAACCAGGAATTTTGAGTGCCATCCTTAGCGTCTGTTTTTTTCAATGAAGAGCAATATAGCAACACACTCTTACATTCTGGCATTGAAATATCAAAGGTAAACCTCATTGTGAGGGGAAGAGAATATATAGAAAGAGTTTCAAAGAGAGGGATTTATTGAATGATGCAATATAGTAATAAGTTTCGTCCAGATATAAAAGGTCTTTGGGTCTCTTAAATGGTTGAAGAAATGGGAGAACTGTGATTAAAATGTGAATGTTGGTTACAACCTAGAATGCAACTTTCAAGGGCTCTCTCTTGAAAACAATGAGGTCTGCCTGACTCATAAAAATCTTCAAAAAAGGTTTTTGTAATATCTTCAGTAAAGGTTTTTGTCATCTCCTTGGCCACAAGATTTTTTCCTTGAAAGAAGATTTGAGAAAGGCAGCTTTTCCTTATTTCCGACTTAACTGCCATGCTTTTTATGTGCTGATCCGCAGTAAAGATGAATTGCATTGTATGGTGATAAGAACCCTTGACTTTGAGCCGGGGAGTAAGGTTCCTGTCTCAGGTTTGCTACTAATTTATCTTTGTAACTGGGAAAGATTTTCAATTGCTCTTTGTGAAGAAACACCTTCAGGCCATATCCTTCTCCTCTTCCGCAATTCTAGACTTAAGGTGCTAAAGTTGACCAATTGAGGTCACAGGAGAAAGTCATATTTCTGTGGGAAGAATGCTGGGCCTCTTTCATGTCAGTCTTTTGGGATGTGTGTTCAGTCGTGAAACTGGCCTGTGAAAGCTGGTCTGGAAATGGGTATGAGGAAGGAAGCTTTGCTTTTTTCTGTGTCTTATTCACTTGGGTGACTTGTGGAAGGTAGTGTTTCAGTGTGGGCTCATTGGTGGTATATGCTAAACAGACAGTAGCTAAAATGGAACAAAGTTTGCCGGTTAAGGAAAGCATGTCCTACTTTGTAAAGATTATCCAGATTATTTTTAATCTATCTACCATCTATCTATCTATCTATCTGTCTATCTATCTACCTATCTATATCTATCTATCATCTATCTATCTTCCAAATCTGTAGAAAGTCTTGTTTAATTGTCTTATCTGTTTTATGAAAATTAAGGGAAATATCCAATCCGGCAATAGCTATAGGTGGGAAGAGTGCCCCCAGCCCAAACCAGTGTGGTAATAGCAGAGGAGATTATGGTGGAAATTGAGGAGTTGTGTCCGCCAAGCACTCGAGGTCTTGCTCCAGTTTTCAAATGAAGGCTCTTCTTCCACTGCACTTTAACAGCTTGGGGTTTACTTTTGCGGAAGATGGTAGCAGATTCACAGAAGGGTTGCAGTTTTCTTATCTAGAAAATGAAAGGATTAGGCCTGGTTAGTTTCACAGCCATTTTTATTTCCCCCCCTCTGACTCCCTTGTTTTGAAATATTTTATCTATCAAATTATTTCCATAATCATATCTTTTAAAAGTAATCAGCAGCATATAAAGCTGCCAATTAGAGCTTCCAATTAACATGAGAAAGCTAGTGTTACCTTTTGGAGAAGTTATAATTCAGCCTAAAGCAAACAAATTTGGTATTTTTGTTCACGCAAAAATGTAATAAATGTTGGCACATTTATCAAATTGCAAGTTTACAGTTTGATATGTCATCGAAACCAGTGGTTCCCATTGCCCTGTTGTACCCTTTCGCACCTCTGATTCTTACTTCCTAGAGGGATTACCTTCAAATAGTTCACTGTTTTTTCATGTTTGCCTCCATTTTGTGAAAACAAGATGCTTATGATGCTATTTCTTGATTTTTTTAGTTTTCTTCTTTATATAGTTATTTCCTGCTATGGAAGATGACACACATACGTTCGCCTACTTTGCTTCCTCAATTTAATTTTTAAATTGCTCTGACTGTAACTATCACTCACAGCTGAATCCTTTGGCATATTATGATATGATTACATTTCCTTTCTTATAAATGTTTTTATTGGGTTGGCCGAAAGGTTCATTCGGGTTTTTCTGTAACATCTTACAGAAAAACCCGAACGAACCTTTCGGCCAACCCAATATTTTCCCCATATTTTATGACTGTTTTAATTATTTTATTTTGCTCAGTTTTCGAAGTCTCTCTCACTATTTTACCATCAAAATCTCCATCTAAATTGTAAATCTCTTCTTAATATATTTAGTTTAATCAGACCACCTATACATTCGTCTTTTTCTTGGCCACATGCATCCTCAAGCTGTTCATACATTTGCTCATCGTTGTCATTTTGGAATCTTCCTTTTACATCTAAATTAGTTAGGGTAATCTTAGGCTGAGGGAACAAGTAGTTCACAAATGGATAATGGTTCAAACACAACAGAAGTACATTTCTCACTCATGTAAAACTACTGAGCTCTTCTAGGTGAATAGGGTGGGGTGCTGCTCTGTTTCCTGTGGTCACTCAGGGACCCTGGTTAGAGGTACTACTATTTTCAGTACATGGATTCCACAGTTGTCATGGTCAACTCCATTCAGTCAGGCATGGGCATAGTCCTGGGAGTGGCTCACACCCCTCTCACTTGGATATCATTGTCTAGAACTCAGTCTTGTGGCCAAGTCTAATTTCAAGGGTGGCTGAGATAATGTCTAACTGTGTGTCCAGAGAAGAGGGAATGGGTTTTGGTGGAGAGCTAATAGTATCTGCAGTGCAATCATTCTGCAGATTTCTTTACCTCTTTCTTATGTTGGATCCCTTGTTTCCTGATTTCCATATCTTTTGCTTTTCCTTAATTTAGTCTCTTGTTTCGATGAATGAAGCACATCCGCCAGTATCTTCCTAAGAAAGGATATGTTGAAGGTGAAGTTTTTGAGACGTTTTATATCTGAGAATATTTTTATTCTGTTTTACACCTGGTGGATAGTTTTTCTGGTCGTAGGATTCTTGTTGGAGGTCATTTTCCCTCAGCATTTTGATGGAGTATTTCATTGTCTTCTTGCTGCCATTTTTAGCTATAGAGAAGTCTGATGCTATTCTGAATCTTGATCCTTTAAATGTGAACATTTTTTTCCCCAATTTGAAGCTTTTAGCATCATCTTATTATCTTTGGAATTTTGAAGTTTCAAGATGATGTGCCTGGGTGTGTGTCATTTTTAATTGATTGTGTGGGGGAAGGAATGGATCTTTTCCTTTTGGACATATGCCTTTCAGTCCCGATATTTTTCTTGCATTACTGATTTGATCAATCGTAAAGTCAACTTCCCCCTGCAATTTAACATCTCAAATCAGGATGCATATTAAATTGATGGTGTCTTATAATAGCCATCAGCCAGGTGGCAGTCATGACATGGCTGTGTAAAAAAGCATTCTGTTGACACTTTCTTGTATGATAAGGGAAGGGCCAGCATCAAAGAATCTTAGGTTCCATGAAATAATGTAAATTCTTTCATTTGGTTTTCTTGGTTCCCTCTTTCTAGAACTTCTGTTCCTATATTTCAATTAATCTAATATGCTTTCTGTTGTAAGATACACCATTATTTTATGTATCACTGAGAAAAACATACTTTCAATTAAACTATAAAAATGTTTTGTTATCGCTTAGAATGTTAATTTTATTCTGATTCAAAGAATATGTTTAAACTTAATTAAATATAAAATGGATCGTATATTTCTCCTGTGGGTGCATAAAAAAGAACATGCACTAAAATAAATTGGATAAGTTATTCTAAAGACTTACTCATATTCAGAATTCATCTCTTCTGAATCCCTTTTGAATTCCAAGTCATTCATTTCTGTGCCCATTCATGCACTATCACTTTGTGTGCCAGGAATAGTGCTGGTCCTGAAAAGATGCTTAGCAATCATGTAGAGTGAGCTTGCTTTGTGATTCCTTCTACAAGAATGTTGTTAAAAATGCGTGATTCTCCACTCTTCCTTTTGCTTCCTCACAAGCATATGGTTTCTAGATGTTAAAACAGTGTTCCATTATTGTCTCTTGGGTTTTCTTGCAACCAAACTAACACTCATTCTGCAGGTTTTCATAAATGTGCAGGTCGTGACAACTAGCTCATTACTGCTGCCTCTCTGAGAACAATTGTAAGATACTACCGATTGTGAGATGTATCTGATTTGAGGGCTATGATAATGTGGAAAATGTGCATGATATTTAGATGTTGAACCAGATGGGTGAATCCTCTAGAAATGTCTTATCTTTTAAAATTCAGTTTTCACATCATACGTATTGTTATAAATGACATTTTAGTATAGATAGACAGACACTCTCGTACTGTGTTCCTTAATTGTAAGGAAGAAGAACTTGAATTTTCTCAAGATGAAATGGTAAAGATCCTTGGGGGTCCCTGACCTCTAAAAGCAGCACATGTGCCAGAAGACTCACCTGAACTTGGAGGTGATCAACACACAAGAAGTACCACATTTATGGTTCAGGCATCCTTTTACAGGTGCATCAGGGAACCATGCCTAAAAGCAGTGGAAAACATTTTTCCAGCTGTCCCTCTGTACAGATTCACAATCATAGTGTATATGCTATAGTATAACTGGGTCTATTCACCCAAAATTGAATGAAAAATATAGATTTCCTACATCTTTATGAATGGCTGCATAGTATTTTATTGAATAAATGCATGGTGCTTTATTTAATCCTTTCTTTAATGTTGATCACTAAATTGCTTCCATTGTAATTTTTGCAATTAAACAATGCTTTGATAAACATCCTAATACAGATGTTTGTAATTTGCTGAGTTAAAGGCTATACACATTTTAAAGGCTTTTTGCCACCAAATTGCCTTTCAGAATAGGTTACACCAATTTACATTTTCACAACTATCCATCAACATGATCATTTCCCCAGATCCTAATAATTCTGAGTTTTGTCAGTCTTCTGTTAACGTGAGGAGAAAAAAATGATCTCCTTGCTGTTTTCAGTTTGTTTTCTTTGATTACTAGGGAGCCTGAAGAACTTTCTTATGTGCCATGGTGTCCTGTGAAAGAGTAGGAGGCTGCTTAAGCAGGTGGTTGGAGCAGGGCAGCTGGAGTAGCTTTTGGGTTGTTGTCAGTAGAAGGTATCTGGCAGGGAATGGGTAGTTACTGCTTCGGAGGCTTGGAAGGTCTGGGGAACTCTGTGGTTTAAACCCTTCCACCTTCACAGGGATCCTTTTCATTGACTTCCCTAAGTGCTGGATGCCTTCCAGATACCGTAGGTTTTGTTACTTTGCCTGTGGTGTCTTTGAGGACATAGCTGCAACCTCCAGACTGTATGATCCTCACTAATCCCACAGACTGAGTGGCCTTGGGGCAATAAGTAGGGGAGGTGTAAGTGGGGCTTTGAGTCAACAGGGAGTAAAGGGAGGGTCTACCAAGTAGGTGAAGAGCACAAGCGTTTGAAAGCAGACAATATAAGGCCGAGTGAGGGAAGTTTAACTCTAGACAATTGTCCATATAGGAAAGGAAGGGAGGATGTGTTTGAAAGGTGAAATGAGGTCACGTTGTAAACTTGAGTGTGCCTTGAATGTGAGTCTATGGAGTATGTTATTTATCTTAAGGGCAGAGGGGGACTTCTAAGATTTTTGGAGTCCTAGTATGGTAAGACCTGACAAATGTCATGATTTTGGAAAGTTAATAGCATTAGACCACATTGGAAATGGATGCAGGCAATACAAAAGGTTGTATTCCTGGTTTCTACATGTATCTTACAGTTGATAAAGGCTAGAACCTTTTCTTTTGTTTTCCTTTTTTTAATTTTATTTTTTGGCCATGACGCATGGCATATGGGATCTTAGTTCCCCGACCAGGGATTGAACCTGTCCCCTCTACAGTGGAAGCGGGGAATCTTAACCACTGGACCTAGAACCTTTTCCATGTGGCTGATTTATGTTCAGAATGACATAGAATCAGGTGAATGCATCCAGTGCAGGGTTGTTGTTATTCTCTATTTCCCAGAAAGGAAAGTAGGAAGTAGTTCATTTTTTGACAGACAGGTGAGGCCTTTAGAATATGTGTAGGTTGTAACAGAAAGTAAAATTGTTTTTGAACATGTCACGTGGTAGGTGGGTAGATATTGGGTGGATAAAAAGGCAAAATGAATTCAGAAACTGCATCAGAGAATCATATAGACTTAACCATAAGATCATCAACTTTGCCAGATGGCAGCTAATGTGTAATTTCAAATGGAAAATGCACTCATTAAGCCATTTAGACTGGCAAAGTTATATGTGTCATATTTTTTATTTCATTTGTATATGGACACATCTTTCATACTTGAAATACTAGGGTAAATGAGATCTAAACATTGCCTTCATTTGATTGGGAAATTATCTTAAGCACAATGGTACAGGATATTTAAAAAGGCCTTAACGTTAATAGCTTAGAATTGGATGGTTGATGATCATTTTCTTATTTTCATTGAAATTTAAACTGTGTTTGCTGAAATACCATTCATTATACTCTTAGATATAGTCTGCCTTGGCAGTCAGTAACTGAATAGGTAATTTCATCTCTGGTATTACTGCCTGACAAACAGTGATTTTCAGAGATGATCATAAAGCCTCATTAATGATTATTTTTTAGAGGTAGAATGGCAGATGTCTTCTAATAAATCATGCCCTGTGCTTAGCTCATTTATGAATAGTTATTGCTGTGGATCTTTTTGGTTATCATAAAATGCAGTTACATTTGTAGTTGAAGAATTCAATTCCTGTTCTTCCAGTAACTGCAGCCAAGGGCTGTGCTGTCTTTGGGCCTAGGTAAGTCACAGTGGCATTCCTAGGTTAAAAGAAGGATGCTTGTTGAAAGCTGAAGAGTGGTGTGAAGGAGATGCGGTGTATGTATAACTTCCCTTTCAAATGCAGAGGGCTTCTCCAAGGTGGACTGTTTGTAAATTATGGAGTATTCCCAGTCCTTCTCAGGCCAGACTTTCTGCTCTAGCAAAGGCAATTTTTATTATTTATTTCAACCTTGGTACCTTTATAAAAACTTTGTTTTAACCCTTTGGGGAGAAGATAACTAACATTTATCGAATACTGCCCCCCCCCACCATATGCCAGGCACCTTACTTAGTGCTTTAAAATGCTGATTCATTTAATTCTTAGTGTAACTTTGCAATAGAGGTATTTTATACACATTTTGAAGATATAAACCATAAGTCTCTACTAGATTAAGTACCTTGCTTAAGTTTATATAGAAATAAATGATTTATTTTTCCTTTCACTAATCCAAAGTACTTTTTCTAGGCCCTGCTTAAGACTCAATATATTAAAAATACTTATTGAGAGTTTTATTATGTTCCAGGTACATAAATTATCTCATTTAATCATCACCAAAACAAAGAGAAGTAGATACATTTATTTTCATTAGAAAGATGAAGAAACCAAGAGGTTCAAAGTCTGAGTAATTTGTTCAGCATCACACAGACCTGGTATTCAAAGGTAGGTCCATCTGATTCCAAAGCCTATACTCTTACCTACTACATTGCTGTGTGAAGTCTTTGGCTTTAAAGGTTATGTTTTAAAATTATTATTCCTTTTTCACCATTATTTTAAAATTATGAATATTATTTTGCTGCTCAAGTACATACAGTGCCTGCCATCTTTTTATGTAAATGCAATAAAAGCTAGTCTGAACTATATTACAAAGCTACAGTAATCAAGACAGTTTGGTACTGGCACAAAAACAGAAATATAGATCAATGGAACAGGATAGAAAGCCCAGAGATAAACCCACGCACATATGGTCACCTTATCTTTGATAAAGGAGGCAAGCATATACAGTGGAGAAAAGACAGTCTCTTCAATAAGTGGTTCTGGGAAAATTGGACAGGTACATGTAAAAGTATGAAACTAGAACACTCCCTGACACCATACACAAAAATAAACTCAAAATGGATTAAAGACCTAAATGTTAAGCCAGACACTATCAAAGTCTTAGAGGAAAACATAGGCAGAACACTCTATGACATAAATCGCAGCAAGATCCTTTTTGACCCAGCTCCTAGAGAAATGGAAATAAAAACACAAATAAACAAATGGGACCTAATGAAACTTAAAAGCTTTTGCACAGCAAAGGAAACCATAAACAAGACCAAAAGACAACCCTCAGAATGGGAGAAAATATTTGCAAAGGAAGCAACTGACAAAGGATTAATCTCCAAGATTTACAAGCAGCTCATGCAGCTCAATAACAAAAAAACAAACAACCCAATCCAAAAATGGGCAGAAGACCTAAACAGACATTTCTCCAAAGAAGATATACAGATGGCCAACAGACACATGAAAGAATGCTCAACATCCTTAATCATTAGAGAAATGCAAATCAAAACTACAATGAGGTATCATCTCACACCGGTCAGAATGGCCATCATCAAAAAATCTAGAAACAATAAATGCTGGAGAGGGTGTGGAGAAAAGGGAACACTCTTGCACTGTTGGTGGGAATGTAAATTGATACAGCCACTATGGAGAACAGTATGGAGGTTCCTTAAAAAACTACAAATAGAACTACCATACGACCCAGCAATCCCACTACTGGGCATATACCCTGAGAAAACCATAATTCAAAAAGAGTCATGTACCAAAATGTTCATTGCAGCTCTATTTACAATAGCCAGGACATGGAAGCAACCAAAGTGTCCATCATCGGATGAATGGATAAAGAAGATGTGGCACATATATACAATGGAATATTACTCAGCCATAAAAAGAAATGAAATGGAGGTATTTGTAATGAGGTGGATGGAGTTAGAGTCTGTCAGACAGAGTGAAGTAAGTCAGAAAGAGAAAAACAAATACAGTATGCTAACACATATATATGGAATCTAAGGAAAAAAAAAAAAAGGACATGAAGAACCTAGTGGCAAGATGGGAATAAAGACACAGACCTACTAAAGAATGGACTTGAGGCTATGGGGAGGGGGAGGGGTGAGATGTGACAGGGTGAGAGAGTGTCATGGACGTATATACATTACCAAATGTAAAATAGATAGCTAGTGGGAAGCAGCCGCATAGCACAGGGAGATCAGCTCGGTGCTTTGTGACCACCTAGAGGGGTGGGATAGGGAGGGTGGGAGGGAGCGAGATGCAAGAGGGAAGAGATATGGGAACATATGTATATGTATAACTGATTCACTTTGTTTTAAAGCAGAAACTAACACACCATTGTAAAGCAATTATACTTCAATAAAGATGTTAAAAAAAAAAAAGCTAGTCTGAAGGTACTACATATCATTAGCACTCTGCTACGTGCTTTTTCTACATTAGGGTCTCTTAACCTCCGCACTATTGACATTTAGGGCCAGCTGATTCCTTGTTGTTGGGGAGGAGTGGCCTGTCCTGTGCATTGCAAGGTGATTAGCAGCATCCCTGGCCTCTTGCAATAGCCCTCCTACCTTTCTTTCCAGTCGTGACAACCAAAAATGCCCCCAGACATTGCCAAATATCCTTTGGTGGGGAGAAACCAGGTGAGGTTGAGAACCACTGGTCCGTATTTTCCCATCTTATCCTCAGAGGCTCCTGTGAAGCTCACACCCTTATGATGTCAGTTTCACACAGAAGGAATAACTTGCTCAGGGTCACATTGCTGGGCAGGGGCATCTCTAGGACTCAAACTCAAGGCTTACATGTCACATTGGTCTAATTTTCTCCTTATTTCATGGATTCTGTCTTCAAACTTAACTTCAGAGTTCTAGAAGACTTGGGCTGTATCGGATTTTTTTTTTTCTTTTGCCCCAGGGGTGCCTGGAAAAGTACTTAATATCACAGTGCTTTGACAGCTGTTCATTAAACAAATGGCCTGTTTTATGTGGGTCATATTTAAACAAGAATCTTTTAAACAAAATTTAGCTTAGTGCAGTAATGAAGAACACAGGGTTTGGAATCAGACACGTCACAAATTTAAATCTCATTCCTGCCATCTATTAGTTCTAGGATCCAGGGAAAGGTCTTTGACCTCTTTTAGCTTTGGTTTCCTTGTCTGTTTTGGGACTAATAATTCCTCCTGTAAATATCGTGAGGAATAAATGTCACCTAGCACAGTACATGACATGAGGTTACAAAAAATTTAGTAAATGGTAGCTGCTAGTAATACAAATAATCATAATATTAATGATAAAAAATGTTTTGGACTTTCCCTTTATAATATGAGATCATTACATATACTTAATTTCAGTCAAGTTAAAAAAATATTTTCTTTTGTTTATGTGGAACAACTTGAAAGTTGCTTTTGCATTAGCATTAAATAAAAATTACATAAAATAGAAAAGCATTCAGAAGAGAAATGAGGAAAGTAGGGGGGAAACATAAAGTAAAACCAAAAAACATAGCGTCATTACACAGACTATAATAACGTACTGAATTATTTAGGTTTTGACAAAGAATTAAGTTTAGTTCATTTCATTTCGGTAAAGAATGATTAACCCTCTTGGTGGCTCAGAGGAGAGCCCCATTTGACCTGAAGAACAGCTGACTTGACTCATCCCTGATCTCAGCCCACAGCCTTCTGCTGATTTGGCATCTCTTGCTTCCTTCCCCAAGGTCTGACCTTTTACATTTCCTCTGACTCATTTTTGGGTTCTGCTCCTGGCTTTCAGCTTCTGCTCTGAGGATTCCTTTTCTAGATTCCCGGGTCCTCCAGTTAGTTCCTGACTGGATTTAGTTTCTCCACTGGACTCCTTCCTTTGGTGAGGACACTCCAAGCCCCGCCATGCCTGAGCTGCACAGACTGCTCAGAGCTAGCATTTCTCACCTTCTGCTGCTCCCCCGGCCGTAAACCAACTTTAACAAATCCCTTCCGAGTGTAATTGGCCATAACCATTTAGGTTTTAACTATAGGTTGGTGACATTGAATTCCCCAGACAGTAAAATGCCATGATGCAAATTCATTGTTTCTAGACTCTTGAGGGTTTTTTTGTGCTTGCAATGCCTCTCAATTTTTTTCATCTTTTGGCACACTTTGGAAATATTTTTTAAAATTAATTAATTAATTTTTTTAAACATTAAAAGAAATTTATTTATTTATTTATGGCTGCGTTGGGTCTTCGTTGCTGCACGCGGGCTTTCTCTAGTTGTGGCGAGCGGGGGCTACTCTTCTTTGTGGTGCGTGGGCTTCTTATTGCGGTGGCTTCTCTTGTTGGGGAGCATGGTCTGTAGGTGCGTGGGCTTCAGTAGTTGTGGCACGCGGGCTCAGTAGTTGTGGTTCATGGGCTTAGTTGCTCCGAGGCATGTGGGATCTTCCCGGACTGGGCTCGAACCCGTGTCCCCTGCATTGGCAGGCGGATTCTTAACCACTGTGCCACCAGGGAAGTCCCTGCTTTGGAAGTATTAATGTTTGTTGGGAATGCTGAGATACATAGATAAAGCTGTTCTTAGTTCCAGGACCTGCGTAGCTATCGTGGGGGCATGAATATCTTAGCCTCCTGTATGAAACTATACGTGTCATACTAGGAAGCTTATTATTGTGAAGTTCCCCAGGAAAATGCAAATAATAGCACCGGATGTGGGGTGGGAGAGTGTAAACAGTGATTCTCTAGCCTCTTTATTTTCTATTTAATTATCAGATGCTTTCTAAAAGGTCCAGGCAGCCCTGGATAAGTTGCCCTAGGGATAGAAAGACTTTAGAATGAGGATAAGGACACCAGTTTCTGTAGGGGGCCAGGGAGGGAAAAGCTAAATCCACTTTAATACATGGTGGGAGATGTTAGAACTGGAAAAGATTGAGAACAGGGAGAGTGAGGAGGCTCCTGACGGAATCCCAGGGTGAGGTCTTGAGGATTTGGAGTGTTGGCTACCAAACTGGAAAGGAATGAGTCACTTGTTTTATTCATACACAAAAGACTCGAGTGTATATGATGGGCCATTTACCACCTTGGCGAATGAAGCTGTATTTACACCCTTGACCAATTTTGTCAGACTAACATCATTACCATTTAGATGTGAGGGGTGTGGGGAGAAAGGAGTTAACAATACTATTCAAGTTACTATTTTAAATAATTAGGAGGACGGTGTTGCGAGTCACTTAAAAAGAAGGAGCAAGAAAAAGGTGCAGTTTTGGGTGGGGAGATGGCACATTGAGTTTTGAACCTCCTGAGTTTGAGATATTTGTGCAGCGTAAAATAACAGCTGTCTGGAAAGTGGTTCTGGAACTCTCAAGAAAGAGCCACATCACAGAATCCAGATTTTAGAAGTGAACAATATAGAGATCCATACATTTTTGGTTAGGGGTTGGGAGTGGGGAGTGGTCCATGAAAATGAAAAACTATATGAAAATGTTGTGTACCAGTGTGGTATTTTGGAGGAGAGGGTCCACCATGGCTTCAAGGAATCACTGCCACAGACAGTAAATTAAGACCGGAAGACGAAAATTGTCAGAAATTAGTATTTTTAAAGTAAAAGAGGTGAATGAATCAAAGATAACTTCAGGGTATTTTTTTTCTTTGGCAGTAATGCAAGAGTATGGAAAGGAACTGGTTTGGGAAGATATATGATTAGAATATTTGAGTTGGAATAGAACTTTGGAAATTAGTGTGTCCAAGAGGCCGCAGGGGTTGAGGCAAAGGAAAACCAGTGAGAGATCTGGAGTGCAGATTTGTTAGTCTTCAGCGTCACAGTGATGTTGGAAGCCGTGAGTGTATTCGAGCTCTAAGCAAAGGTTTCGAATAAAGACAGAACAGTGCAGAAGGCCAAGTTTTGAACTCTGGGTAGTACCCAGAGTAGAGAGCCCGGTGAACAGAAGGACTGGGGCACTCCGGACACTTGACAGAAAATTCAGTCGTGAATTGACTAAAGCACATTGCTTGCAAGGCCTTGCTTGAGACAGCTGCTGGTTGATAGAAACAGTTCAAGAGACATATCATCATTCTTTTCCTCCAGTTTTCTGGATTGGTAGTCTTTAAATCTTTTTGCTCCTTTATCCTTATAACTAAATTCATGTAGAGCACACTATCCCAAACTCCTAATTTACCTAAATAAAGAGTTTAGGATTAACAGATACACACTACTATATATAAAATGGATAAGCAACAAGGACCTACTGTATATCACAGGGAACCATATTCAGTATCTTGTAATAATCTATAATGGAAAAGAGTCTGAAGAAGAAGCAGTATGCTGTACACCTGAAACTAACACAACATTGTAAATCAACTATACTTCAATAAAAAGAAAGTCATTTAAAAATTAAAAAGAGTTCATTTTTAAAAAAGCATACTATCATATATGTGTGTGTAATGGAGAGAAAACATGAAAACAGAAATTTATAATGATGAAATAAATTGATAAAGAATGAGTTGTAACGTATATTGCTATAACGAACAGATGATTTTGTGCACCTTCTGCAATGTTTTGAAAGCAGCTTTACTGAGGTATTTCTTATGTACAATAAATTACACTCACTTGAAGTCTACGATTTGGTGATTTTTTGGTATTAAATGCGTTCACTCATGAAACCACCACAGCAACCACAACCATCGAGATATTTCTATTAGCATCAAAATTTCCTCCTTCTGCAGTCAGTTTTCCCTCCGCCTCAGCCCTTGGCCGTCACTGATCTCCTTTCTTTCACTGTAGCTTAGTGTGTAGTTTTAGAATTTTATATAAATAGATTACAATATGTACTCTTTTTGTCTCTTTTTTTCCCTCCAGTCAATGCCTTTCCTTTTAATTGCTGTATGGATATATCAAAATTTGTTTATCCATTAACCTACTGATTGGGATTTAGGTTGTTCCCAGCAATGGGCTATTACAAATACGCCAGCTACACACTTTTTAAAAAGTAAGTCTTTGTGTGCATATATGTTTTCATTTGTCATGGGTAAATACCTAGTTATGGAATAGCTTGGTTGTTCTAGGTTATCAAAAAGTATATGGCTATACTAAAATTATCACATTTTGCAGAAAAAATATTCATTCATTCTGCGTTCAACACACAGTTTTGAGCAAACGCATTTTGTGCTTTGAGAGCCAAAGTTAAATATTGCATCTCTGCTTTTGTAGGAATTTAATTTAAGAAATACAAATTTGGAAGTTATTTATAAGATTAAGTTGGTGTTTGTAGTCACTGGAGAACACAGTAATTACTTGTCAAATGATTGGTCAATTTGAGAGAAGAAATTTAACATTCTTGGCTCTGTAAATTAAATAAAGAAGAAGTACAACCAAAATTAAAAATCAAACTGAGATTAAATGCAATATGGTACCCTGGATTGGATCCTGGAACAGTAAAAGGACATTAGTGGGAAAATGGGTAGACTGTATATAGGAACTCTGTGCAATCTTTTCAAATTTTCTGTAAATTTAAACTTATTTAAATTTACAGAAACTTAAAAGAAAGTTTCATTGAGATACCAAATGCATAATTAAGAGTTTCTGCTCAATAAAATTATAAGCCAAGAAATAAAGTGAGAAAAACAGTTGATGTATATATGACAAAGATGCACCCTTAATTTTTTTTTAAAATTCATTTATTTACTTATTCTTGGCTGTGTTGGGTCTTGGTTGCACATGGGCTTTCTCTAGCTGCGGCGAGCAGGGGCTACTCTTTGTTGCGGTGCGCGGGCTTCTTATTGCGGTGGCTTCTCTTGTTGCGGAGCACAGGCTCTAGGCGCGCGGGCTTCAGGAGTTGTGGCTCACGGGCTCAGTAGTTGTGGCTCACGGGCTCTAGAGCGCAGGCTCAGTAGTTGTGGCACACGGGCTTAGTTACTCCGCAGCGTGTGGGATCTTCCCAGACCAGGGCTCGAACCTGTGTCCCCTGCGTTGGCCACTGCACCACCAGGGAAGTCCCAAGATGAATCCTTATTAAATAAAATGCAGTTATAAGTCAATAATAAAAATACTAATCCCCTCTAAGAAAAATGGGCCAAGAACATAAAGGCAGTCAATAAAATAATTTGTACATATGGCTTATGTAAGGAATGGATCCTATTTCCTTGCCTCATGTTTCCACAGGAACCCATCGGCCTTAACCCATTTCCCCATTTCTCACTCTGTCTTACGTGAGGAGAATTTACTTATCTGGTTTTAAGGATTTAGGAGAAAAAAATCGCACATGCATGGCTCAGCTCTTTCTCTGTTTTCTCTTTTCTTTGGATGCACCTCTGCTGCTTATGTTTCAATGTTAGAAGAATCTTAGGACGCCCAATTGTTATCTAAAGTTACGTTTTCTTTTTTGACCAGACTAAACATTAAGAAAGTTATTTTCAGGTTAGTGTGATTCCTGCTTCAATTTTTAGTGATTATTAATGTACTGTTTGTGTGTGTTTGTGTGTGTGTGTGTGTGTGTGAGTGAGTGTGAGAGCGTGTGTATGTAAGAGAGAGACGGAGAGACAGAGACCGAGAGGGGTTGGGGTGTGTGTGTGTGGGGGAGAGTGTTATTAATTATCCAAAACTCTGACAGCTAATACACACTTGAAAATATTAATTCTCCATAGTAATCAAAGCAATGCAATTTAAAACAAGAGGGTACCATTTTTTTCTGCTACCAAACTGATAATTTACAAAAGGTTTCAGAAGGAAAGATAGCTAGTATTGAAGAAATTGTTATGAAAGGATCTTTTAAACTGTAGGTAGAAATAAAAATTGGTGTAGTTTTTTCAAAAGGCAAATAAGTCATCAGTTTGTATCAATAACCATAAAAGGTTGATACTCATTTGCATTTTTAGGATAAAACCTAAGGTAGTAATCAAAGATATATAAACAAGAATGTGAATCACAGCATTATTTATAATGGGCAAAAATGGGAAGCAACTTGTCTATAATAAGAAAATATTGTACTACTTATGATTAAAGCCATAAAAAGCATTTTTTGAGGAGTATTTAAAGAATTGAGAAAATGCATACAATCAAGTACAAATTAAATAAAGTAAAATATAATACCATGTGTGTGATACTACTTTTGTAAGCAGCCTTTCTCTATGAAATAAGTTCTGTAAAAAGCATTTTTCTAAAATGCTTATAATTTGAAAAAGAATTTTGTAACAAAACAAAAACATTCATAAACATAGTCATAGCTTACCCTTCCCCCTCCCCATATCCTCAAGTCCATTCTCTAGTAGGTCTGTGACAAAGTGAGAGAGTGGCATGGACATACATACACTACCAAACGTAAAATAGATAGCTAGTGGGAAGCAACCGCATAGCACAGGGAGATCAACTTGGTGCTTTGTGACCACCTAGAGGGGTGGGATAGGGAGGGTGGGAGGGAGGGAGATGCAAGAGGGAAGGGATATGGGAACATATGTATATGTATAACTGATTCACTTTGTTATAAAGCAGAAACTAACACACCACTGTAAAGCAATTATACTCCAATAAAGATGTTAAAAAAAAAACCAAAAAAAACCCAAAAAAAAACATAGTCATAGAATAGAATATCAGGTGAGATTATTCTTGTTTTCTGGACTTGCAGCTGAGTTCCAAAGCTGAGAACAAAGGTTAATTACAATGTACCCTGGAGAGATGGTTGTCTTTGGGGGGAGTACAGTGTTTGGGAAGAGAGGCCCAGTGCAAGGGACATTATCAAGATGCCTGCTGCATGGAAGCCAGTGTGTCATTATTAATCAGAGAAACAGTAACCAGGAAAATAATGGGAGAGGATGCTAGTCTCTCCCAGTAAAACTAGGAGAGATTTGCCCCTTTTACCCTCCCCTCCTTTGGAGGAGTTAGCCTTTAAGAGGAAGGAGGTGGGGTGTCAGGATGCCTCACTTCACTTTCACAGCTTTTAAGAGTCAACTCAAATCCAGCTTTCACTGGTGGCAGGGGAATAGAAGAGCTTTGAATTCAGTTTAAGGTTGAAATTTTAAAGCAAAAGGACTGAGCCTTAAATATCAAAGCGAGACTGTTCTAATAATTGAAGGTTTATGTGTGTGTGTCAGTGGGCGTGTGGTTTATTGAGGAGTCTTAACTCATTGCAGTATGCACAGGAATTGATTTTATTTTCTTCCAATCCCAATTGGAAAACTCTAGCCTTCCTTTTTTGTTATTGCAACTTACTATGTTGGCCGGATTCTACATAAAAAATGTATTTTAAGAAAAAAATAGAATTGTGTTTGTGTTTTGTATCTATATGAATGAGCAAAAAGGGCTAGAAGAATACACACTAAAATTAAAGATAGCTATCTGTTGGTGGTGGGATTATTTAGGCATTATATTCATATATTTAGTCTTCCCTATCTTTTCAACAACCAATAAGTATAATTTATAATCTTACCATTATAAATATAAGAATGTCTTTTGAAAAATTGTAATTAAACATAATGTTCATTATGTTACTTGATTTGCATTTTAGAAGGATCCATATACTAGTGTCATTCTTCAAAGATTAGCACCTCAGGAAAATGTTTCTCCAGATAAACTTGTAAGATTTCTTCTGTCAGACAAAAATATGGGGCCTCTTCTGCTTTATTTACCAGAACACAAAGCTAAAATTCATTGCTCAGCTGTCACTGCCACTGATTTTGCTCTCATCACATCTCATCTAGAATACCTTGGCTGCCTTCTAACTAGCCTCTGCTTCAGCCTCTTCTACCCTCAACACTGCCTTCTGAGGGATGTTTCTGGAATGCAAATCTGGCTGTGGTTACTTTCCTGTTGAAAGCCAAATCTGGGCCTGGCACACGGTGCCCTTCCCCCTTAGACTCCCCTTAAATGCCATCCCGGGCATCTTGCTTCTTTCCATATTTGCATCCTATTCTTTAACTTTATTAAATTACTTGTAATTTTCCTAGAGTGCTGTGATCTTTTTTCATGCTTTTTCTTAGTTTCTCATGCTGTTTTTCTCTTCCCTCCTTCATTCTTGCTACTGTCTCTTTCTTTGGAGAAAACTTCTAATTTTCCTTTAATAAGCTTAGTTTTACCTGGCAGAATAATCTATTCCTACCTTGTGTTCCCAGCACCATATATACAAAACTGCAGTTCTTTCCTTATTTGTGTGTCTTGCGTATAAATATGGGAAGTACTCAGAGTACTCAAACCATGTTTTCCTCAACTAGCTGAGGGCCTGTTATGTGATGGATGTTTAATACTTACATGTATAAAAGTTAGGAACTTTATGTACATTGCCTTTTTTAATTCCCTGCAACACACCTAGGAGGTGGAAGCTTAGAGACACATTTATTGTGTTGTTATTTGCTGACAGAACAGCCTTCATCTGGAGCGTTGCCAGTTGTCAAGGAAGCAGAAGGAAAAGGGACATGGAACCACATGGTGGGTTTTGAATATTTGCCCGTTTTATTGACCAAAGCAAGTCACATGACCACTCCTAAGTACTGTACAACAGGATGGGTATATATAATCCTTCTATGAGGATGGTACCCAAGAGAGGAAAAATGAAATATTTGGCAAACATTAGTATAATCTACCACAGGGAACTACTTTGTTTACCACTGCCTATTCAGCACTTATTACTATGCCTGTACGTTGAAGATCTCAGTATTTGGTGGCTGAATGACTGAATGTCACAAAGCTAGTAGGTGCGCCAGAGCTGTGATTTGGTTAGTCTAACATCAGAGCCCATTCTGAATGAGTTTGCTGTTTGTATTACTTAGTCTCAGATAGTTACTAATAACACTTTCTCTAATATCTCTCTGCTCATTCTCTCTTGTGTTTGCTTTTATTCTGTAAAGCGCAGGGAAATATCTGCAGTGATGATTAAAGAAGAGAAAGAATGACCTCAGCGGTAGAAAAAGGCCAGAAGTGTATCATTTCAGAGAAATCAGGTTAAGGAAAAAAAATTCTGACGGAAAAGAACAAGAGCAGTATCAAACATAGAAAGAGACTGATTAGGAAAAAAGACTGTAAGATTTGGTTAGGAAAGGTCTTTGCTGTCAGATACTTCCGTGCGGCCAAGGGGGCAAATAAGTGAGTATTTTCAGATTTGATCAGACTTTAAAAGGCAGAAGTGATAGTGACAATATTTATCTTTCAGAGCATTTGGAGACTGAGATCAGGGGTGGGAGTGCTGTCAAGATCCTGTATCGGAGAGATACAGGTTTTTCTCTCTGCAGTACATTCAGGTGGTCTAGTTCTAAATTTTCTCAGATACACAGAAGGAAATATCTTTAAAAATGAAGAATGGGGCTTCCCCGGTGGCTCAGTGGTTGAGAGTCTGCCTGCCAGTGCAGGGAACACGGGTTCGAGCCCTGGTCTGGGAGGATCCCACATGCCCCAGAGCAACTGGGCCCGTGAGCCACAACTACTGAGCCTGCGCGTCTGGAGCCTGTGCTCCGCAACAAGAGAGGCCGCGATGATGAGAGGCCCGCGCACCGCGATGAAGAGTGGGCCCCACTTGCCTCAACTGGAGAAAGCCCTCGTACAGAAACGAAGACCCAACAGAGCCAAAAATAAATAAATAAATTAATTAATTAAAAAAAAAATGAAGAATGGATTCTATCCCTGAATAACCACATTAATCTCCTTGAATGACTGCAGTTAGTCTCAGTGATTCTCTACAGAAAAAAAAGTGGGCCTTCAAATATTTAAGTTAGATAGGAACTTTTTGAAATTCTAGTAATCTTATTTTATGGGTAAGGTAAAGTATGAAATCGTAAAGATTAATCGAATCATTGCTTTCTCACTTTTGAGATTAGACTGTGTGTGGTCAGAAATGTGTATTAATACAAGAGATTCAGTGGGGGCAATTAGAATTACTTGAAGAGGAGCTCTAGAAGCAGAGGAACAGCACACGTTTTCAGTAAGATGGATCAAAAAATTTTTTTTAACTTCTTGGATTTCGATTTTTAATTCAGCCTGTACTCCTTGATAGCAGAGACCCTGGGAAAATTAATCTCTTTGATTCGTACTTTTTTCATCTACAAAGTAGGGATAATAATGTTTACCGTGATGTTTTATTATAATAAATAATAATGTATGTGGAATATTGACAATCAGTGGTAGCTCTGACGATGTACTAATTGAAATAATTACAGTGATAATGACTCACTCATCCACTTTTAGTTCTTAGGAACTTGCAGGATAAGAGAGGTTAGAAATAATTTGATCAGCACTGATTTACTTTTGGACACTTCCTGTATCCCTGTAAGATAAATCAGGGTTAATAGTGATGCATGGAGGTCCCCAGCAAGGGAAATTTCTTTCCCCAGAGCCTCAGAATCCATTTAACTACTTGAAAACTTAATAAAAAAATTTCCGCTACCCTGACCATAATTTGCAAACCCTACAGCTTGTGTGAATCCATTGAGGAGAGATGGGTGCAGAGCAGGAGACAGGGCACTCTGTCTCTAGTGATGACTCCAACTTGAACACAGCTTGGTCAGGCACAGGGAGCATAGCTCATGCTGCCCTTGGAAAGAATAAAGTGGTGTGTCATTTATAAACAGCAGCCTTTTTATTCTTAAGGTTGCAGGAGAGTAATTACCATAGCAACAGCTATCCCCTCCAATGCAGATAAGCACAAGAATATCCCTTATTAGAGAGACTGGCAATTTGGGAGGTTCTAATCATGTTATGATTTATTTTAAAAATCCTTTAATTTTAAAGCAATTTAACAAGTCCTTTTGTCATATTTTCCTGGGAAGTTGCATAGATTCCATATAATAGTTCTTGGGGCTGGAAGCTACCTCCTAAAGAAGTCTACTTTCTCCAGTCCTGGTCTTCAGACAGATAAAGGTTCTCGATTTAATGAAAATTAACTGAAAAATTAATTGCTTTAACCAGTTACCTTCAACAAATGATCCTGGCCCTATTCGTACCTTAAATTTATCTTGATCATAGTTTTTCCTAATCCAGTTCTCCTTCTGAATTCCCTGTTTTGGTTAATGGTACCTGTTTCCCGCTCTAGAAATAAAAGTTCACAACTGAGTGTCATTTGATACTCCTATACTACAGCCTAAAATTGTTGACCTCCTGCCAAATTTGCTGTCCTAATACAGTGATTCCTAGCCTGTGTGAGAGTCACCTGGGGAGCCTTTTAAAAATACTGCTCCTAAAACCCATCCCTGGATATGTTGGGGTATAAGTATCTTTATTTTGAGTCATGAAGGTTTCATAGATATTGAAGAATAAATACAATATAAAATACAAAAATAAAGTGTGGGTATAATAAAATGATTTTTTAAAGCTACCATGCAGTTCAAAAAGATGGAACATTACCAGTAGAACTGAAGTCTCTTAAGTACTACTGGTCTACCATTTCTTTCTCCCTCTCTTCAAGGGAAATTTCTATTCTGAATGTTAAAATTATTTTCCCCTTAGGTTTCATTGTAGTTTTCTTACAGATATGTGTCTTCCTAACCAACATATGGTCAAATTTTGTTTGTTGAACCTTATGTCTATACTCTGTGACTTGCCTTTTATATTCTCCATTATCATTTTGAGATTCATCTGTGCTGGTGCCTACAGCTGTGGCTCATTTATTTAATATAGTACCCCACTTACCACTACAACCCAATTGATTCATCCACTGTCCCATGGATGGATATTTAGATTGTTTTTCTTTTTTTCCCCAGAGGCACATATTATACAACGTTTTTAGGGCATATACCTAGGAGCAGAATTACTGGACTGCATCTTCACATTTACATTTTCAACTTTCCAAAATAATGCCACTTTTCCCCCCCCATAGTGGTTGTATCCATGTACTCCCAGCCATACATGAGAATCTGTGTTGTTCCATATTTCTGTCTTCACTCATTAATGCCCAAGGTTTTGGTTTTGTTTTTTGTTTTCATACTGGAGGATGTAAAGTAGAATCTCACAGTGATTTTAATTTTTCTTGATAACTAATGAGGCTGAGCATCTTTTCTTATGTGTATTTACCATTCTTGTTTCCTCTTCTGCAGAATTTGTGTTCTCTTTTGCCATGCATCTGAATTTTTAAAATTCCACAGGTAATTCTGAAAGCAGCCAGGAGTGAGAGGAACTGCCTCTGTGTCTGTCCCTTCCTCATTGTTCTTACTGTGTCTGCACATGTTCAGGCCCTCATCACCTCGGAACATCTCATCTATTTACAGTACTCCTCTCACTGGTCTCTGAGCATCCGGTCTCCCACCATGAATTCATCTGACCAGGTTCTTCTTCCTGGAACTTGGTTCTGACTGATTATCCAACTTCCTTGTAGAAAATGTTGCTGATTTCATATTGCCTGCAAATAAAGTCTGAACTTCTTGTAACTTTTTGATTAATACCTACCTACATATTGGGTACCTCTAGTTTCATCATATACCTTTTACTTCTGTCGATTGTAATATCTTGTTAATGGCAACATGAGCACCACGATTTCTTCTTTCATGCCTGGTCACCCATGAGCTCCACTGCTGTAACATTTTGTAATTGTATATAGTTCCTTTATTCTACTTACCACTTTCTACCTGGTGTTATTGTTGTCTTTGCCAGGCAGTGAATCCATGAAAGTACAGTCCTTCATTTTCCCCACCCCCATCTCAGTGCCTTTTATATACTAGGTGATAGTAATTTTTTGTGGATGAATGAAATTGTGGAGTGGAAATAGAACCCAACTTTCAGAATTTAGTCTTCTTTTTTTCTTTTTCTGTTAAACTGATCAACTCCTCAAGGCCAAGAACTGAGTCTTATGAGTTGTGTCTATGATTTTTCCTAACTAGAGTATCTTTCGCATGCTTGGTGTGAAGATGAAAGAAGGTCATGGGCTTTATTGTTGATTTGTTTTGACAAATGTTTTGAAAATTACACAATAAACTCTACCTTTAAGATGAAAGATACTTTGAAAAAAATTCTCAGTGATGAGAAATAGTAAATATTTTAATGTGAGTCTGCTTAAAGAAAGCAGTTTAAATTTATTAGGAATTAAATCTGGTGATTAAGCTTTTTAAGTAACTGGGCAGTTGTACTTATAAAAAATATTGACAGGGCTCTGTATGCAAAAAATATTAAAGGATTAATTATGAAGAAATAGAAAGGAATAAAACTGAATTCCTTGTGCGACTTATAAATTGACCCTAAAGTCATTTCTACATGAATGTTCCAAAAAATATTTTTAGAGATGACATCATTGAAATATATATATAGTCTCCACCAAAATATTCCATATATATCCAATTTATTCACCAATATATTCTCTTGTTTAAAACCTTTCTTGTCATTTTACAATCTCATCTTACAATAAAGTTTTCTTGGTAGATTTTTGTGCTGTTGATTCTGAATGCAACTTTGCTGCTGCTTCCTCAGGTCTCTGAGTTGGGCTGGTGTGCAAGCAATAAGGAGGACCAGGTTCAGAAGTCCAGATGAATCAGGCTCCTTAGTGATACCCCATATCATTAGAATGGTTACTTTGGATGATACCAAAGGTCCAGTAGACCTAGCCTGTCTCTCAGAGTGAAAGTAGAAGAGTGTGGATATTTCTTTAATGAAATTTCCCAATATCCTTTAGATCAGTAGCAGACCTGCTTGGCTGGTAACTCCAAAGTATTTCTTACCCCTTTCTTCTTTTATGTCTTGTCCCCTTACACTAGAAGTTGAAAATCCAGATACTTGGATGTGACCCAAAGAGACTTGGGGAAAGACTATTGAGAACTTTCTGAGAATGATAATTTTCTTCCCAATGAAAAGGATAGGCATATGAAGAGAGGTCATTGGCATCATTCCTTCCCTTCTTTCTTGGGATGTTGTTGAGGTGATAACTATGTATGAAACTGTAGCAGTCATTCTGTGACTACGAGGGCAAAAAGCCAGTGCACTGAGCTGAGGTATGGAACACAAGAATGGAAGGAGGCTGGTTCATGATGATCCTATTAAGCAACAGAATGAACCCTGGAAATGCCACCTCCACACTTGGTAGAAGTGAAAAATAATTGTCTTATTGTTTACTGTTCATTAGGTTTTCTGTTGTTTGAACCTGAATACATCCTAAGTGATAGAATCATCCATCTGTAATTCTCTCCATAATCTTCTTGAAAATATCTATCTATCTATCTGTCTATCTATCTCTCTCTCTCTATCTATCTATAATTTTAACAACCTCTTGGTGAGTTTTTCTGTTATCTGTCCTGACATGAGCTTCACAAGACTCTCCTTTAATTTCTTTTCCCAAGATTTTATAACAACTTCTTACTCATTCTTTTTATATACTACATCTTTCTGGCACTGGGTGTGAATACTCTTATGATGATGATATTATCATCATTATGGAAATCTGACTCATATTAAAATTTCATCATATTTTACATCTGGACTGCCCTAAAATGTCTGTGCTTATCTACGTGTAGGAATGCTTGGTTTACAGAAGAATTGCTAATTTTGCCCCTTTACTGAGTTTTAACAAACTCTTCACCTACAGGACAACTTTCCTTCCCGAAGTCCACATTTCTGAGAAATTCTTGAGACTTCTTATTTTGGAAAAATTGCCTTATTGGAGCTAGGTTTACCCAGAAATCCTTGTAATGCTTCCTTGCAAAATAACTTTAGTAGATAAGTTATTTATTTTTTTGTCCATGCTTCCTAACTTCCTGATGGAATTTAATGGAATCATTGAACTTCAACCATAGATTTCCAGTGAATATGGGGCTTTTTGTTCTAGAGTGGGTGTAGGCAGATTTTTCCTGAAAAGGTCCAGAAAGTAAATGATTTGGGCTTTGCAGGCCATGCAGAAGGTCACTTTTGCGTATTTTTATTTTTGTTTTTATAACCCTTTCAAAATGCAAAAGCAATTCTTAATGGTTCATACAAAAACAAGGCGTAGGTTGGATTCTGTCCATGGATTGTAGTTTACCAACCCTTTGTCTAGAGAGTTATTTTGCAATGTATGGGTAAGAAGCTTCCACAACCCCCAAAATAGAGGTAAAATAGCTGAGAGTACTTAACAAAAGTCAAGAGAGAGAGAAGAGAAAGAAAAGAAAGTATTCTAGCATTTAGCATTTGTTGAATGTAATAAGCGAGAGTCCCTGAGTAGACTCAGGTACATATCTTTTGGAGTGGGTTATGTCTACCGAGAACTAATTTTGCCATTTGTGGTTTGTTTCTGAAGGTTTCGTTCTCAGATGGCAACATTAAGTTCCCTCATTGTAGTCACAGACAACCTCTTTGAAAGTGTTAAAAGTCAAAATCACAAGTGGTGGAAAGATATGTTTTCTTCTTCTTCAATCGGTGGTTTTCAATAGGGAATAATAGGTTAAAGTAATGGTAAATGTCAGAATTTCACGTGTCACTTTTAAAGATCAACTTTTGTATAGTCCTGGTTAAAGTTATTAGGGGTATAAGTAGTATATAGTCCAGTGAGTGGAAGGGTGTGCTAGGCATTAGTGCAGCTCAATACTGTTTTCACTTCTGCTCCTCTGAGCATAGGAAGTATGCCCTTCTCTGCTTCTTCCTTGAACATGTAACCTTGTCACTTTCTATGATGAGTGAAAGTGAGCAAAAGTAAGCAATGTCACATGGACTTGGAGAACATTTCATGAATGAGAAATAAACTTCTGTCATGTTAAAGCACTTAGACTTTGGGGATCATTTTGTTACTGTTGCATAATCTAGCCTGTCCTTACTGAGACAAAGATATATATCGTTGTGGAAATTTATAAATTGGTGGAAGTATATAATATACAAGTGTATATAATAAGTAATATATAAGTAATAAGTATATATAATTATAGAAGTGGGTTTCAACTGGGTTTTAAAAATAAAACTATTTTCTCAAATACAAGTTTAAGAAGATTTCTATTATATAAATGTGTAAATTGTGCAACTACTTAGAGCAGAAGCTGAAATGTCTCCTTCTAGCCAGCCTTCCCATCCCTCTCCTCACCAGACTTTGAGATCTCTGAGATCCTTGGGTCCCATTTATAGAACTCCTAAGTCTTAACAAAGCACAATTTATAAACCACAAGTACAAGAAGATAGATTTTAGTTCAATAAAAGGAAATACTTTCCCTCAGTCAGAAATATACAAAGATGGAGCGGGGCACTAAAGAGGGAGCTGCTGTCAAAGGAAATGTTAAAGCACTGATTGATTATACTGGGTATGTGGTAGAAGACATTCTCTCATTGGCTGGCCATTTCTAGCCTCAGGGTTTCTGATTCTTAGATCTCTTTCAATGGATAACCTCCTCTATTATTCTTTATCTCTCCCCCCCCCCTTTTTTTTGCCTAATCTATCACTTCCTTTTTCATTTTATTAAAAATCCATTTATCTATCAATCTATCTGTATCCAGTAGTGTGCTTGTACAAAGCCAAGATAACCAAATTTTAAATTTTCAGTAATTTTTAGAGCTAGTTGTTAAGAACACAGACATTATTAAAAGTTCCATTATATAAACTTACAATGAAATAATTTATATTAAAAAAACTAGGTAATAACACTAAAAACTCATCACTTCCTAATTACTTTGCCACGTTTTACTATTATTTATGCTCTTGTGATTATTTTCATCGATCACATCTGTATGGTGGAAACATACAATGGCATGCTACTGATGTCTCTCCCAACTTTGCCTTCAGTGATGTACATTGATAGCTTGAAATCAGCTATGGTGGGAGTATTTATAACAAATCATCAAACACTACAAGTCAGAGTCTTCTCCCTGGAGAACTGCTTGCTAAACATTTACCAGCACTCACCGTGTCCATCTATATCTCTCCCTGCCTCTAGAATTTAAGCTCCATGAGGATGGAGTCTATGTTCACTGTTGTTAGTGCTCAGTAAGTGTTTATTTATTGAATGGATTAATGACAGGGCCAGCAGAGAGTTTAAAAGAAGCAAGATGAGAGAAACCAGGGAACATGGAGTGGGAAGGTTTTGATGAGGTTGAAATTGCTTTGTGTTCTTTTGGCTGTGCCTGCCTGGGCTGTATTAACACAGACAGTGAGTGCATAGGAAATGGCACCTAACATCATTCAGTTTGCAAACAGAGATTATCCCTCCCCGTTCTCCAAGAAGATCTTTCCAAAGCAATCTCTGCATCATTCATAATTTCCTGAAGAAAATTTGACATCTTTTCTTTGCTTGTGGTATCTAATGCAATTGCATTTGTAGGCAAGGCTGCTGATTTTGGGGACAAAGAGATAAAATCTTCACTCAGAAAAACCTTAACTCCCAAAACTCACTCTCAGCAAAACCAAAGAAGATAAGGCTGTGAAGTGGATTATCTGTCAGTCTAGAGAAGCCAGTACAATTAGGTGGCCATCAAGGAAAGCTGAGAAGGGAAAATGAAGGCAAATTATACCAACCATCTTAAAGAGGTTTCACTGAAAAGTTCCCTAGCCTGAAGTCTATTGGTTATCTTAATGAAGTAACTAGAGACACCAACTTTTGACCAATTGACCACGTATAAAAAGGTTTTCTGAGGACATTTGAGCTGCTGTACACCAAGGTTCATGAGCTAGCAGTCTGTAGACAGTGTCTGGGCTACAGATATGTTAGGTCTGTGTGGAAGCTAAGAAACTTGAATTAGTTTTTCACAATTAAATATCAGGGGATTTCCACTAAATATGTGGATTTCTGACTTCTCTTGAAAATCCAGTATATCCAGTAACAACAGACCTGTATTCCCACAAGGCGAAAACCCACTCGAGTCACGTAGTTTTACCCTCTTTAGATGGGCCATAAACTCTACAGCACATCACCTTCCCCACCATGTCCCAATGTCCTGATGTCCAAACCTGGTCTGCCCTGTTCTGTTAGGTTATTTGCCCGGTCCTTGTATTCTTTTGATATTGTTGAATAGCCATTTTCCTGTGTAATATTGGTAACATCTGACAGTTGGGTGGCTAACAGGGGCTACATTCTGTTGTTTAGGAGCCAGTAATCCTTCCACTAGACAATTAACCTCCCTGAGTCTCATTTTCTTAGGTATAAGTGAAATGGTTACCCCACATGACCACTAAGGCTTCTTGCTACTCTGGCATTCTATGCTCACACTGAATAACCTAAACACTTATACTGTTTTCTTACAGTTTTTGTTTCTAACTCATATTTCTATCTCTATGCTCTCTTTCTCCATCTCCATCTCTATCACTATCATTATGCAAAAGATTATTTTTCTCTTACTGTGTATTTTAGACCACGATGCCTAAAGGTTATCTGTGGTAAAGAGAAAGAGTGTGGGACTTGATGGAAGTAAAGAAGTGTGCCTAACTATCCAGTCTCTATTCTTCTTATAAGACAGAACATTTGCTTTGTTTAGAGTCTTTATAGGGCTTGAAGCAGAAAAAAAATGGTGATTCTAAAAGAGGATTCCACAATTCAGGGAAAATACTTCTTTTTTTTTTTTTTTTAAGTTTCCACTGTATTCTCTGAGTATAATTTGCTTGAAATATCAAAGACGTCAATTGCTGAAAATGTTCATTGTATACTTTTCTAAGTAGACTATAACAGCCAGCCAGGTCTTTGGCATTAAGCTACCATAGTGATAGATATCCTAGACTTACATATATAAAGAACAAAACAATTTACATTTTTCTTTGTAGTCTACATAAAATACCCATTTACATAAAGGATAAAGTGTTTACCACATCTAAATGTACAGCTTTTGAAACAGTATTTCTCAAACTTGGTTCACAGCGATAAAGATACTGTCTCTAGTATGCTAGCTTCTGTAGTAGCTTGAGGACCCGATATAAGGTAAAAGCTGATGGGCAGCCTTGTTGGGATATGGTTTTGTTTCAAGCACATCTAATGGATTGTACTTTTATGGTGCTTTTTTTTCTGTTTGGATATAAAACATCATTATAAAAATGAAATACTTTTTTTTTTAGTTTCATAGCTGGATGAGATATGCATAGTTACTTGTGTGAAGAGTTTTTTTCCTCTCAATTTTTCTGTTCAAATTAGGAATGTATCTCTAGCCAGTGAAGCCTCTGTATGTAATTTGTATTTAAAGTGCCTAAGAATTGATACTGCCTTTCTTAAGAAGAAAGGTATTTCACTGATACTTTTTGCTATTTTGTGTTCTAGATTATTAAATAAATGTGCAGAATGACAAGAAATTTAATTGGCTCCTGAGTGCAGAGGATAATATTAGAGATTATGTGGAAATAAAGTTGTTAAAAAAAAAACCCTATAGCAGAAACACATACTTTTAAGATTTAATAAGGTGTCTAATTTAGAAAATTTTGTTTGTACAATTTACAGTTTGATCTCACTGATTCTTTCTTCTTCCTCTAGATCATTGCATTTTTTTTTTTTTTCTTTTCCATTTCTTTATTGCAGGAGCATGTAGTGCTAGTGACTGATCTAGACCTGGGAGATGACTTGAAAATACCATGGTACTCTAATTGCATTCATTCCTTTACTTTCTTTTTCTTTTAATAAGAAAGGCAGAAAAAAATTTCCTGTTTTTCCTTGGATTTTTTTGGAAAAGCTCTTCTAATGTTAATCATTCCTACTGATTTATAAGCTCTTAGGTTTCTGTTGCTTAAAAATGGCAAGTGCAAGTGAAGGTTTTTGTGCAACCAAAAAAGACCTTGAAGCTAATAAATGCTTTGTATGATTTCACTGTGTTGAATGATGAGCTTAAAAAGATTGTACTAGGAAAAATAATTTATTTCTGAAACCAGTTGTAACTAGTGGCTTGTGCAGTAGGCATATGTAAGATATGAAATTTTGCTCTATCCTTTAGGATTTGGAAATAACTATAACAGCTGAAGTTAAAATCCCATACTTTTTACCTTCAGCTTTCCAAGATTAGGTCTGAGTTCTTTTGTTAGATACATATTTTTCTGTGATTTTAAATATAGGAAAAAAAGAAATAAGCAAAATGAAGGTAGTGTATGTGTATGCTACAAAACGTGAAACAAAAAAAGGTGTTCATCAAAGTTAATAGAAAGCTAAACTGGGGAATTTCCTGGCTGTTCAGTGGTTAGGACTTGGCACTTTCACTGGGTGAAAGTGAAAGTGGTCTGGGTTTGATCCCTGGTGGGATTGGGGAACTAAGATCCCACAAGCAGAGCTGCCAAAAAAAAAGAAAGAAAGAAAGAAAGAAAGAAAGCAAGCTAAACTGTGAAATCTAACCATGTCCTTAAAATTCAGTTAATAAATAGTCTAACAATCAGGAAGAAGAAGAAATAGAAGGCATCAGAATTGGAAAGAAAGAAATAAAATTGTCTCTATTTGCTGATGACGTGATTTTGTATATAGAAAATCTTAACAACTCTAACAAAAAACTGTTAGATCTAATCCATGAATTTAGTAAAGCTGCAGGGTACAAAATTAACATACAAAAATCAGTAGTGTGTCTATACACTAACAGCAAAATTATCTGAAAAAGAAAGAAAATGATCTCATTTATGAGAAAAAAAATAGTTCTATTAGTTAATTATTCATCAACAAATGTGGAAAGGATTGTGGCTTAAATATATATGTATAGTTACATTTATATATATATATATAAATGTATATATATATACACAAAACTATGGAAACCATGAAGAAGTTGTAATGGAAGTAAATGAATGTAAATTCCTCAAAATAAATGTAGATTAAACCAAGAAGCTATATTCAGTGTAGCATACTTTAAAATAATTTATTTAAAAGAATAAAAGTTTAAAAAGAAACATATAGTTATGCTTTTTAAACTTGATGCCAAAAATAACGACTAATTGGCTTTTAACAGAATGATTTTCTTAGGACATTAAAAACATTATCCTGATTTTTTAAATGAATAGGTGTATTTTTATTATAACCTCTTAAAAGTTTAGTTGGTTTGTCTTTAGAATTTTTCAGTATTATGATTAGCACTAACGATACTAAAAATTTTAAAATGCAACAGCTTGATGATTCAGTCTGGGAAAATAGAAATAACAATGAAAAAATTTTCAAGAAAATATGAGCTGTTTAAGGCCATGTACCACCTCTTATACTATTTTAAACAAAAACCTTAGGAGTACTCATTAGTTACCAGGCCCTGTGCTGGGCACCGGATGAATTAGACATACTTCCTGTCTTCAAGAACAGATGAAGTGGCTAGCTTTGTTCCTTGTATGTGTATTATTCATCTCTGTGCTTTTAGCCTCTAGCGCAAAGCTCAACACATAGAAAGCAGTCAATATCTGCTAGATGCGTTGAGTCAAATATTTGTTGCCAGAGTGAAAATCTAAGATTTTGCACTCACTAAGTTGAGTCATGTTTGGGCTTCTCAGAAAGTTTGTAAATGGAAGAAAACACAGGTGTAGGATCTCTTGAACTTGCTAGGATGCAAATTATTTAACAGTATTCAAATAACAGCATTGCATTTAAGCATTTATAGTGTTAAACATTTCTATTTGTTTTAACACTTAGTATAGTGGGAAGAGCAGGAGTCTGGGGGTAAGATACCTGTGTGATTGTGGGCAAGTGCCTACCGTCTTTGAACTTGAGATTTTTCATCTTTAACACGAGGGCCAAAGAAAGTTTCTTAATCTGAAGTCACAAATGGCCTTAATGGAGGCCTTGGATGACTTTATATGGTATACAAAATGATGTGTGGATGTTTGAGAGTATATATTTTTACCTGGAGAAAAACTTCAATAGATTCTTAGGAGTCTACACTTAAATTTTCTTTCTGCCACCCAAGTTTAATTTCTGGTCTAAACTGTCTCTAAAGTTTATTTTACTTTAAAAAATAGTCTTTGGCGTAACACGCAAAAATTTTGTTCAGTAGATTAAAGTTAGGAAATAAAACTTTCAGCTTGTTATTATATAAGAGAAATCCCATTTTGGGTCATTCTCTGTTTCCTACCTTAATCAAATAATTAACCTATCAAGCAGCTAATGAACATCTATTGATAACCGTTATGTATTTTGAACTGTCGTAACAAAGGGGAATAGTGAAGTGTATACCAATATCTTTCTTCAAAGAACCCAGACTAAAAACCAAAGACTAAATCAAGCTAATCTTTCATTTCAGTGTAGTTGTGGAGATGAATCTTACACCATGGAAAATTAGAGGGAAGCTATATTTAAGACTATACTGGCTGTAAGTGAAACATATTATTCATTCTAACTGATGTATTTAGGAGATATTTCCAAAGTTTTGTGTTAATCCATGCAAGAGAAATTTATTGAGCACTGACTGTATGCCAGGCACAAAAATACACTAAAAAATAATACATGGTCTTTCAACATTAGGGACTGTCATAGTGTGGGAAATAGACACAAAAACAAATCATTATAGTGTTGTGATCCAGTATTACATTCAGATATGCAAAAAGTGCATGAGAAAACAGAAGAGTCACTCTAAGCTGACCCACAAAATGGCTGTCAGTGGTCTCAAGTCTAATTGATTGGAACAATAAATAAACAACTAAAACACAGGACAAAATATATTGTAGCAAAATTTGCTATGAAGTTCCATGCCGCTTCTGAGGATGGAGAGTTCTCTGTCATCTATGGGGAAGGGAGTTTGAGGGAACAATCTAAAAAATGCTTTGAGGGCTTCCCTGGTGGGGCAGTGGTTGAGCATCCTCCTGCCAATGCAGGGGACACGGGTTCGATCCCTGGTCTGGGAAGATCCCACATGCCGTGGAGCAACTAAGCCCGTGCACTGCAACTACTGAGCCTGTGCTCTAGAGCCCACGAGCCACAACTAGTGAGCCTGCGTGCCACGACTACTGAAGCCCGCGCTCCTAGAGCCCGTGCTCTGCAACAAGAGAAGCCACCGCAATGAGAAGCCTGCGCACCACAATGAAGCATAGCCCCTGCTCTCTGCAACTAGAGAAAACCTTTGTGCAGCAACGAAGACTCAACACAGCCAAAAATAAATAAATAAATAAATAAATTTATAAAAAATAAATTAATTAATTAAAAAAAAACCGCTTTGAGAAAGGTGTGGAACCATGATTGGGATTTAATAATAGTTCAGGTGAGCAGAGAGGGAGGAGCAGAGCAAAGATAATTGGCTGAAGGCATATTCATGACACATATGTGTTTACCTGAAGTAAACCTCTAACGTTAGAAAAGTAAAGCGGGGTCAAGGGAGGAGTCTGAACCTTATCTGTGAGGTAGTGAGGAAGTATTATTATGGATTTATGAACAAAGGTAAAAATAAATAGAACTATAATAGAACTCTGAAGCTTAACCTGGAATGAATTGAAGTGGGGAGCGGGACAAAGAAAGAGCTGCTGTAGCAATAGACTGGAGAGAAGTCATGAGGGGCTGGATGGCGGTAAATGCCCTGGGAACTAAAGGGAGGGAACAGGTTGCCGTGGCATTGCAGGGGTGGATGCGGCAGGATGCAACAGCTGCTGAGCAAAGGTAGAGGCAAAAGTGAGACAGGGATTTTGCACTGGGTCACTGGGAGGAGGCTGTGGCTGTCGGCAGAAGTAAGAAAGTCAGAGGGTGAATTGTATGACGAAGGAAAGATGATGGCAGGGAGTTTAATTCTTATGGAGGTCAGCATAGATGAGATTGGTTATGTAAAGCTTGGGAGCATGGAATATGAGCTGGATCTCGAAGGCCAAACTGAATTTGGGTAAACATGGAGGGAGGAGGGCATTGGATATTCCAGGCACAAGGACCAGCATGCATGGCTGCTCATGAGTGGGAATATTTAAGCAAACCATAATAAGGAATATGATTTAATTCAGCAGATATTTATTGAAATTTACTGAAAGGTAAGTTCTATAAAGTCAGAAGTCAAGTTCATCTGACTTGTCATTCTGAGATAGTGTGGTGCCTAGTACTTGGCATGTGATGAGTAAATGCTGAATAAATAAATGAAGACCCACTCCATGCCAAGCATTGTGCAAAATACTGAGAATAGAGGCAGAGAAGAATAAATCTGTGCCTTCAAAGAGCTCACAGTCAAAAGGTATGTGTGTGTGTGTGTGTGTGTGTGTGTGTGTATGCACGCGCGTGCGCGTGCGTGTGTGCTCAGAAACATACTCATTACGTTAGGACAGTCCCAGGAAGATCCTTAAAGGAAGATACTTTAGAAGATTAATATCCTGGCTTCTCCTCCATTATTTGACTTCAGTCTTTGGAGCTAGATACTCTAATTCCTACATGGGAAATTTTACCCATGTAGGAATTAGAGTTGTATGTGAAGTACCTGAGGTACATTCAAGAAGGCTTCACAAGGGCATCCTCAGAAAATGGGTGGCATCTAGTGGGATGCGTGGGAGCTGTGCCGGACATCTAAGGATGTGGAGGAAGCAGCTCCAGACAGAGGGCATGGAGGTCTGAAAGTGTATGATTGTTGGGGAAATTACTAAATTCCTAAGATCCATATGGATAAGGGAGAGGGAAAAGATGAGACTGGAGATTTAGATGGAGGCCATTTCTTTAAGAACCATATCTATCATGCTAAGGAACTGTGGATTTATTCTGAAGGCCCTGGGGGTACACTGAGGGATCATGAAGAGAGCAGGTGATGTCAGAGTTACATTCTTAGGCAGGGTTGCCAGAAAGAGCGAGGCTGAGAAGGCCTAACTTCCTAAACACTGGAAACGTAGTCAGACCCCTTAGGAAGGTCCCAGGAAAAATTCTAAGGAAGATACTTAAAAAGATTCCTTTGCTGCCTTCTCCTCCATCATTTGGCTTCACTCTAATTCCTGTATGGGAAACTTTGCCCTTTCATTCCCAAGGTACAGCTATTTAGAGAGCCCATGAAAATTTCCTACTACTAAAGCCATGCGTGGCCATGAGAGACACCACATGTTAACAGTTAAAAACATGAGATATATTTTGGACTTTCAGCTTTTTCACTTCCTAGCTATCTGACTTGGGGTAAGTTTGGTCGTATATCTAAACTCGACTTTCTTCATCTGAAAAAATAAGGCTAAGATTTCATAAGAAAATACATTTAATCACTTTGTTAGATTATTTTTAAATCAGTAGATGTTGAAAGATAGAATATATTTTTTCCAAGCAGCTTTTTTTGTTACATTTGCAAATAAGAAGTTTTGTACCTAAACATATCATTCTTCCAAATTTTTTAAGGATAAAGATATATTTTTTAAAAGCTGTAATCTAAAATTTCCTTTCAGTTAAATATAATTATTCTAAGAATGGCATATCTCTACATATGCTTGCATGGTGAAATTGAATATTACTTGCCTGTTTCTAGAGTGTGACATAAGTGGGAATAAGACAATTATAGACAGTTCTGGTAACAAAGTTGCCATATAAGGCTTATCTGAGTGGATGGCTTAGTTAGATTTGTTTGTCTGTTTCAGGTAGTTGAGTTTATTTTTTCCTGGTTTTTACTTTCTGTTTGATCTTGAGGGAAACAAACTACCATCTAACTGCATGTACCTCAAACATTTCTTATCCACGCCTTCAATATATAATCATAATACTTGGTACATCTGAAGTACCTGACGCCTGACATTCATAAATTGCTTTATAACTGTGGATTTAGGCCTGTGGGCAAGATGGGAAAAGCAGCCAATAGCATAAGAGCATTTATTGGACACTAATGATTTTACTGGTGCTGTAGGAGCTAACAAAATTGAGAAAGAACATTTTTTCTATGCTTCCGGGTAGCCTAATTTAGCCAGGCAGTCCAAACACAAATACTTTTTTGAAGAGGAATAATAGTAGTACACATGGGAGTGTTCAGGATTGCCTTGATGATGGGTCTAACGTTACTGAAGAAATGTGTTCTCAGAGCTGGAAACTTAGAGACCATTGTATTCTCTTAGACAAATGGAAGCTTTCCAGTTAAACTGGTTTACTCATTACTATTAACTTGGCAGCTGAAAATGGTTTACGAACTCATTTTGTGTTGGATTTGAAATTCAAAAAAATTGAAACAAAACAAAACAAAAACTAATTTGGGTTTCTTATAATCTCTTTTGTCACAGGAGTTTTGTTCCAAGACCATTTAGTGACCAAAACCAAAAGACTGCTTTCTTTAACATGTAGTTTATTTTCCACCTGGCCATATTACTTGAAAGAACAGCAACTAAAAAAGGGAGATAAAAAGAAGCAGGGGGAAGACACAGGACATTCTATTTTGCTGCTTCTTGGCTCAAAAGTCAGAAAGACATTGTATATATATACAATGGAATATTACTCAGCCATAAAAAAGAATGAAATAATGCCACTGGCAGCAACATGGATGGACCTAGAGATTATCATACTAAGTCAAGTAAGTCAGACAGAGAAAGACAAGTATCATATATCACTTATATGGGAAATCTAAAATATGATACAAATGAACTTATTTACAAAACAGGAATAGGAAACAAACTTATGGTTACCAAAGGGTAAAAGGGAGGGAGGGATAAATTGGGAATTTGGGTTTACAGATGCACACTACTATATATAAAATAGATAAACATCAAGGACCTACTCTGTAGCACAGGGAAATATATTCAATATCTTTTAATAGCCTATCATGGAAAACAATCTGAAAAAGAGTATATATATATATATATTCTCTCTCTCTCTCTCTCTCTCTCTCTCTCTCTATATATATATATATATATATATATATATATGACTGAATCACTTTGCTGTACACCTGAAACATTGTAAATCAACTATACTTCAGTAAAAAAAATATTTCAAAAAAGATGGTGTGACCAGGTGGACAGCTTTCCAGAATCATAAGCAGAAGAATGGACCAGTTGTTTTCATTATAGAATTGTTAAGGAATTCCGAGGTGAAAGTGATTTGTAAAGCAACTCTGTTTTGGAGTAGTTGTTCTTAAGTTTGTATCACTTCAATGGGCTGTAGTTTGACATCCACAGTGA
The DNA here is from genome assembly GCF_028021215.1 of Eschrichtius robustus. Lineage (NCBI taxonomy): Eukaryota > Metazoa > Chordata > Mammalia > Artiodactyla > Eschrichtiidae > Eschrichtius > Eschrichtius robustus. The sequence continues at coordinate 56,880,135 of NC_090826.1, forward strand.
TACCCATAAGCCCAGACAATCCTAGCTGTTGAATTTGTAATTGCCATGGAGAGTTCTGCTCACCCCCCCCATCTGGCTAAGGGGCCTCTCCACCTATCATTTCTGTGTTCTGGGTTTCTATGACATGACAGACTCTTTAATTAGTATTGCAAACAATTTATCCTTCTCTGGATAATAAATATCTCAGCATCCAACAGAACCTCCAACATAGCATCTTTGGCAGTTTTCAGAGGTGAGTTTATATGACGTACTTCTTCCCACAGTTGTCAACACTTGTAAATGATTTGTTGAGGTATATACATTCATTACACTATAAATATGAAATACCTTTATTTTTTCAAGTCTAAATATTTAACTGTGCTATGTGAAACCCCTGTTAGCATCCCTTAACAATAACCTGGATAGATTCTATAACTTTTAAATCATTTTCAGCTACTAAAACTTAGTTTAGTCTAGTTTAAGACTTCATTCTCATATCTGAATCAAGGCCCCCTCCTTCTATACTGTGGGCTAGAGCTGTAACCCTGACTTTATTGTAGGGGTGAGGCACATCTGCCTCAGAGATACCTTCACCACTTTATTCTTCAAGGTTAAGCTCTTTTGGTTTGGGGAAAGGTGGGCAGAATGGAGGAAGACAGAGATCTTGTAGTATAGCTGGTTTTATGTTGGTGATGCTGGAAAGTGCCTTTGCTGTCACTGTAGTCCATCTTGGATATGGCTTATCCTGGTGGCCTGTTAGTGTGCAGGGATGTCCACACAGGTGCTGTGCATATGGTCTTTTTTAGGTAATGGTTAGCTTTATGCCTACTCGCTTTGTCCCCATGGACCCCTTAGACTGGGGAAGTCAAATCTTTCTTGAGTTCTGCATCTCCCTTCTCTGGATGGGTGTGCCATTGGAAGAATTCACGAGAACCCTCAAGGTTCTCTTCAGTGCCTTCTGTTGGGCTTAGAATATAAAGAAGAGAGTTCTCTTCCTGTTCTTCAAAATGCAGTGTACTATAGTGTCTTTAAGCCTTGCTGGCCTGGCCGCTTCAGTGGGCTTTCTGGCTTCAGAAATCTCTTTTCCAGAAAAGGGCCTCAGGCTCTGTGGTCACCTATCCCTATAATTTTGGGGTCTTTGTTCTGCATTGTCTTGCCAACTCCATGATGGCACTCAAGCTGGCCTGCATGTTCTTTCTCTATCCAGCCAGGGTGGATGTCAGGGCTTCCTAATCTCTATGAAGAAGTCTCTGGGAGCCTCTCTTACTTAGTTCCAGCAAGCAAAAAGCACAGGATGAGGAGAGACTATCCTCTCTCCATGAGCTCTGCACTCTTCAAAGATTGTCAGGACTGACAACAAGCATCAGGAGACTTGGTTGAATATTTAAATATTTGATAAATTATATTTCAACAAATGGATATAGGGAAAGATTGTGAGATTTTAGAGAATGAACCTTGAGGTGAGAAACCATAGGACATGCTTGGACACAAAGAAATAGTCCAGTTTGGTTGTGGCATAGAGAGGTAAGCTGTAGAAAGGAGAAACATTTGGGGTGTGCTGTGGAGGGCCCTGAATGCTGGGATGAAGAGCCTCAATTTAATTTAATTTAGGGAGGGTTATGAAGTCGTTAAGTGTTTTTAACCAGGAGAGGAATAAAGTTATGATTTTGTTTAAAACTATTGTTTTGTCAACCATGGGTCCTTTTCTTAGCCTTCCTCCTTACTGGATGTCTCTCAATCACTGTCTGACTGGAGCAGATTGGACATCTCTTAAAGTGTGGGGGCTTGGTGAGGTACCATGCTTTTCTACAGTCTCAGTAGCCTGTATGTGAGTGACACAGCTGCGTTCACTGTCCCTGCTTTATTGTCATTCCCACCATAATGTAATCGTAGCACAGAGAGAACTCAGAAAGAGAGAGTATCAAGGGAAAGTCTAGCAAATGGAACTTCTTTAGTATAAAATCATCATGCAGTGCCAAGTCCTTAGTTTTGAATATCTGGAAACTCAGTTTTGTCAGTATATTAAGAGTTGAGTAAGCTCAGGGGGACAACGTCACCAAAATTGAATGAACAGGGACTAATGTATTAATCAATTTGTGAACTCATTAATTTTTAAATCAACTATGAGGTATAATTTTTAAACAGTAAAATTGACCAGTTTTTAAGGTGCAGTGTGATGAATTTTACAAACGTATAGAACTGTGAAAAATCAACCACAGTTAACGTGTAGAACTTTCCATTATTCCTCAGAGTCCCTCATGCCAAGTTCCAGGCTCTTCCCATGCCCTACTCTCAGTGTCAGGCAACCACTGACAGGCTTTCTCTCACCATAGATTAAATTTTCTTTCTTAAGTTTCATATAAATGGGATCATGTAGTATATACTCTTTTGTGGGTGGTTCTCCTGTTCAACAAAATATTTCTGAGATTCATTCATGTCATTTCACATATCATTAGTTCGTTCATTTTTATTGCTGACGGTATTTTATTGTATCGATATACTATAAATCGTTTAACCACTTCCCTGATGATGAATATTTGAGTTGTTTCCAACTCTTAGCTATCATAAATGAAGCTACTCTGAATATTTATGTACAAGTCTTTTTGTGGATGTAAGTTTTCGTTTGTCTTGGTATACTAGTCAGGGTTCAATCAAGAGATAGAAACCACACAGTAATTTGAACATGGAGAAATATTGTTAAAATCATAAAAATAGCAGGTAATTATTACTAGGAGATTATTATTAGAGGATTGGGCTAATGGGAACTTGGCTATTAAGAGGTAAAGAAAATTCTAAGGAATACAGGATTAGCATAATAGGGAGCAGCCATTGCCCCTAGGATTGAGATGGAGCACCCACGGAGGAGGCCATTCCCCTTCCTGAGCTGAGATCCAGGGCTCATTTGAGAGGGTATGTTCATGGCTCAACGGAAGGTGGAGACTATCCATGAGGTGCCTGATATCTGCCTTCAGGAGTGCTGGAGAGGGAGGGCAGTGTCCACAGGGAGATGCTGTACTCTGGAACTCACTGCAAAGATACCCAAGCGGGGCTAGGAAGCTGTTCAAGGGCAGGTGCCTAGATGGCCACACTCAATGGGAAATCACTGTCTTGGGTATCAAGGGAAGAAGATGTTCACCAAGAGGGGCATGCAGTGGCACTCAACAGGGAATCATCCTAAGGGAGTGCTGAGGGAAGCTGGTCAAGTGGAGTCGCCTTGCCAGTGATACTTTTGTCTGCTGCCAGGGAAAGCTGTTCAAGGGAAGGTGCTTAGCAGGTGGCACTGCTAGGGAAGCAACTATATGGGTCCTGGGGGAAGCTATTCACAGGGAGGTGCCTTGACAGTGGCATTCTACTACAAAGTGCTACATGAAGCTGCTCACGAGAAGGTGCCATATGCTTTTGACCCCTGGGCACCTCAGGAAAGCATTGTGTATACTGCAGGAGCCTGACGTGAGGAGTGCACCAGAACCAGAAAGAGAAACCTCTTCTTTCTCCACTGTTTTTCCAGAACCCTCTACTACAGAGCCTTATGTTGTGCCCTCTGGCAGAGGAGAAATATTTACAGGGTTAAGCTCCATTATCACAGAGCAGACAATGAAATGTGAATATGGAGCTGGGAGTCGATAAACTGATAACTGGCACGCTTGATAAATCCATAGAAGTGGAGTTGCTGAGTCATATGTTACTACTGTATGTTTAACTACATAGGAAACCTCCAAACTGTTTTCCAAAGTGGTTTTAACATTTACATTCCCACCAGCCAGTGACATATGAGGGTTTCTGTTGCCCCACATCATTACTAACACTTGGTATTATCAGTCTTTCTACTTTTAACTGTTGCAGTGAATTTGGTATGGTATATCTTTTTGGTTTTAATTAACATTTCCCTGATGGTGAAAGATAAGCTTTTGATTTGCTTACTGGCCATTTGTGTATCTTTTTTTGATGTGTTTGTTCAAATATTTTGTTCATTTAAAAATGTAGGTTTTGGGAATTCCCTGGCGGTCCAGTGGTTAGGACTTGGCGCTTTCACTGCCGACGGCCCTGGTTCAATCCCTGGTCAGGGAACTAAGATCCCACAAGCCATACGGCATGGCCAAAAAACCAAAACCAAACAAACAAACAAACAAAAACCAAAGTAAAAAAGTAGGTTTTTTTGGTCTTCTTATAACTGAGTTGTAAGAGTGTGTGTATGTATGTATGTTTGTATGTACATACATGTGGTATATATATATGCATGTGTATATACATATATATATATATATTTTTTTTTTTGGAAAAAGATCCATTGTCATATACATGTTTTATAATGCTTTCTCCTAGTCTGTGTCTTGCCTTGGCATTTTGTTAATTATGTGTTTCAAAGAGAAGAACTTTTAAAATTTGGTGAAGTCCAATTGAACAATTTTTCTTAAACAGTGATTTTCTGTTCAATTTAATAAATCTTTGCCCAGATAACAGATATTTTTCTCCCATATTTTATTCTATAAGTTTTAGAGAGTTAGCTTTTACATTTGGGTCTATGATCCATTTCAGGTTAATTTTTCTGTATAGGGTGAGATAAAGATTGAGGTTTATGCGGATATGAATATGAATCCACCCCTCCCCTCACATGTGGACACTGAATTGTTCTAGCACCATTAGTTGAAAAGACTTTCTTTGTTCCATTGAGTTACCTTGGGCATTTTGTCGAAAATCAATAGACTATGTATGCCTTGTCTATTTATGGATTCTCTGATCTGTTCCATTAATCTATGTTTTATCCTTATGCCAGTACCACACTGTATTGACTACAGTAGTTCTATGGTAAAATTTGCAATCCAACAGTATAATTCCTCCATATGTTTTTTTTTTTCAGATTTGTTTTTGCTTTTTCTTTGCATTTTCATACATAGTCTAGCTTTTTTTTTTTTTGCATTTTCACACATATTTTAGAATCATATTGTCAAAGTCTGCAAAAGAGTTTGCTGAGATTTAAATTGTGATTGAGTTGAATCTGTAGGTCAATTTGGGAAGAACTTACATCTGAACAATTTTGGTCTTGTATTCCATTAGCATAGTATGTTTTTCCACTTATTTATGTCTTTTAAAATTTCTTCCCCCCAGTTCTTTGTAGCTTTCATTGTACAAGTCTACACATAAATTGTTCAATTTATCAATGAATAATCCATGGTTTTAGATACTATTTTATTGTTATTTTTCTTCTTTCCTTTCCTTTCTTCATATTTGAAAAAGCATTTCCAATTGTTTGTTGCTAGTATATAAAAATAAACTTGATGTTTAAATATTGGCTTTAAATTTGAGATCTTGTTAAACTTATTTGTTCTATAAGCATTTTTTTCTAAATTATTTAGGAATTTAATTATTTCTTTCTAGTCTGTATATCTTTTATTTCCTTTTCTCACCTGCTGCAATGGCTAGGATTACTATTATACTGTTGAATAGAAGTGGTGAGATTGGAATCCTTACTTATTTTACTGAATATTAAGGGGAAATTATTCATTCTTTCATCAATAGAAGGAATTTTGATAAGTATGTCTTCTGTTGCTAGTTTTCTGAGAGTTTTAAAACATTTTAAATTCAGGTATCCTTTTTCCAGTGTCTATTGAGATGGTAATATATATCTTATTTTATTAATGTGGTGAATTACATTGATTGATTTTTGAATGTGAAACTAACCTTACATTTCTGGGATAAAACCTTTTTGGTTATGGTGTAGTACCCCTTTTTGTATATTGCTGGATTCTATTTCCAAAAATATCTTGAGTTTTTTGTATCTCTATTCATGAAGGATATTGATCTGTAGTTTTCTTGTTTCTTTCTTTGTCTGGCTAAGGTATATGAGTTACGCTGGCCTCATAAAATGTGTTGGAAGTATTCCCTCATCTTCACATATCTAAAAGAGTTTTTGTCTCATTAGTATTATATTTTACGTAAATATTTGATAGAAATCTTCAATGAAGCCATCTGGGTTTGAAATTTTTGTAGTTGCTAAGATTTTAATAATAAACTTATTTTGTTTAATTTATATAGGATAAACACAAGAAAAACACACACACACATCAAAATTAAATTGCCAAAGGCTAGCGATAAACATAAATACTTAAAAGCAGTCAGAGAATATGAGACATTATATAGAGAGAAATGAATATGAGAATGATTTCAGACTTCTCAAGCCAGGGTGTAAATGGAACACCCTCTTTAAAGTGATAGAAGATAAACTTTATTATGACTAAAATACTCACATTTGTTATCCTGGGTACTGTCTCCCTAATACCATTGGGTGGATTGCATTAATGATTGAAAGCTTTCCTGGTGAGCATGGAGTCAACATACAGGGAGATGGAGATTTTTAAGTGTTTGTTTGCCTCAGCCACAGAACAGTCTTGTGAACTCTGTCAGTCTCACAAATATATTCTTCCCAAGTTGCCCCACCTCACATAGCTGCAGCCCTGCCTTGTCAGTGGATCATGCTAAATATCTTGGAGGCATCCTTGACGTCTCACTTTCTTTTGCATATCACCCAGTCTCTCAGGAAATTCTGTCAGTTTGACCATCAAAATCATCCAACGTCTTGTCATCATTTCCACTGCCACCATGCTTGTCACCATTAACGGTGCTTGTCATTATTATTTAGTGCCTGCAATATTGTAGCTCCCTATCTGTTTCCTCTGCTTTGTCCCTTACAACCTGCACACACTCCTCCCCCCAGTCTAATGTTGACGGAGTACCCAAAGTAATGCTGTTAAAATGCAAGTCAGGTCATATTAACCCTCTGCAGTGATTTTCCATTTGACCCTGAGTAAGAGCCAAACTCCTGAGAATAGTCTATAAGGGCCTACATAGACTAGCCTCAGTTGCTTCTTTTTTCCGATGATGCAAGCATTCCAGACATAGTGGTGTCCTTGCTATTTCTCAAACACCCCAGGCATGCTTTTACCCCAAGGCCTTAGCATTTCTGTTTTCCTCATTCTTTGTTTTTTGCATCCGGTATCCACATTGCTCCTCTTACCATCAGCAGGTTTAATTTTAAGTCACCTTCTCTGTTAGACCTATTTAGAATTCCCTAATCAACCTATTTAGAATTATACCCCTCTACCTCTTCGTTATTCTCCTTCTTTTCTCTATTTTTTTTCCCAATAGGATTGCTCATCATCAAACATAGCCAAATATTTTATCTTTTTGTTTTGTTTATTTTCTTTCTATTCCACCTAGAATGTAATTTTTATCCCGTTTAATCACTAGACTGTCCCTGTTGCCTAAAACACCATTGAGAATATCATACACACTCAAGAGATATTTTTGGAGTAAATGAATATTTGAAGTCAGTTATTTTAGTGACCAGATATTTGTGCCTTGTAAACTCAGTATTTCTTTGCCATTGGTGGTGTTTTACAAAAACTTGCAGGGACCTGACCTATGACTCCCCCTTTTTTTGAGACTTCACACAGACCACATTCTCTTCCTGCAGGCAGTTTCATAATGCCCATATTTAGGGTAGAGCTTTCTTTTGTTTTCAGACATATTTTCCTGGCTTTGTACATTAGTTATTTTGCTTAGACTTGAAAGTGTCCAAGTAGACTCAGGTATATACCTCTTGGAGTGTGTTATTTCTACTGAGAATTAATTTCGTTATTTGTGGTTTCTTTCTGAAGTTTCATTCTCAGATGGCAACTTTAAGTTTTAGGGCAACTCATTGTAATCACCGATAACCTCTTTGAATGTGTTAAAAATGAGTTCAGTCCAGCTGTGAATATTTGAATTCATATAATCAGTGTTTATTCCTTGCCACCTCCTTGTTATAAATGGTGGTTAAGTCCACAGAAGTCTCTTTTATCCACATGAAGTTGAATGGTAATTCTAATAATATCATTGTACCTACATGATTTATAAGCTATTTTTATATGAGAAACTATATCTGAGTTCTAAGCAGCTGTGAGGGTTATCTGGCTACAAGTTCCAAGTAACTGATTTACAAACACTTTTGAAATATAGCTTGATGACATGTTGGGGATTACATTTACTTGGAAACATTTCATTATCTTGGATAAAATGTGACAATGTTGATTAAATGTAGTATAGAAGAATAAGAAGTTTAAAAGCATTGTTATAACATTTAGGGTTAATTTTGTAGTTTTTTTTCATTCTTCTCTCATACAAACATGTGGCCCTTCTTACCAGCCTGTATACAGCATTCTCTTCTTTTGGCCTACATCACCTGGTTAGCAAATCAGACTTTAGGATTGGCCATTTTAACATTTAAAAGATTAGCAATTTTGTTAACAGAAGGACAGAGAATTTACCACAGAATGGCAATGGACCATTCCTGTGGCCCTGATTTTGTTTGCCAAACAACCTCTTAACAGAGGAAATGAGAGATAGGTGATACAGTTAAGCTCTGAATTCTGGTCTGGAACATTTGTGAAGATAATCTATGTTCCTGCCATCATGCTGCTGTAACTGTGGTCCCTTAGAATCACACAGTGACCTACAGACAAAAAGAGACCAGTTCATCCTCTAGAAGACTGAACAAACTTTTCATCTCATGTTGAGATTAGGCTGTGCAATGTCTCTGGGCTGATTCAATAACTCTACAGTAGATTTTGTATATGTCCTTATCTTTGTTCTCTTCAGCCTCCCTTCCATTACTTAACAATCCCTATTCCGTAGTAGACCATTTTTGAACGGGATGGGAAGAGAGAGCCTTTTGCTCCCATTTTAGAGATGTTTGCCTTTGGTAGTATGTGAATTCTTAGTTTCCTCTGGATATGTTTGAATTTTATCACTTGCTGTATTGCCACATTTTGTCATCCATGTATTCAACCTCAGATGTTTGTGTATTCCCCTTCTCTGCCCAGTACTTCTCAAACTGGCATCTACAGATACCTGGAACCTTGACAACTTAGTTTTAGTTATCCATGAATATAAGGAGAATGTTTAGATTTTCTATTTGATGATGTAAAGTAATTGACATAAAATATTCTAGATTATCTGGATGCCCATTTTCTGTTGACTTTACATTTACTTTGGAACAAAGTGAAAGTCAACTGACATCACCATAACTAATGCAAAAGTTTTGCCCTAGTTTGAATTGAGAAGAGTTGGGAGAATTGAATCATCACAGGACACTGCTATAGGGATGTCAAATACAAAAGAATATGTACCATAGGATGTTTATCTTGCATATGAATGTGCTGGGTGATTGTGTGGATTCTATCTTTGTACTAATTGCAACATTTCTTTCTTTATGCTTTGCAATTCAGTGAAGATATTTTCGTAAGCAATATTTAAGAAACATTGGTATTGCATTTTGGTATACTAATATGTTCTTTGTCACAGAAAGTGACCAATTGGTTGTCCAAAGGAGTTTGCCATTAAAAAGGAAAATAATGAAAATTAATCAAATCAAAATATGCTCAAAGCAATAATAATCAAGCCAGTAGCAACTGACATAAAACATATAAATACTGTAGACAAATACAGCTTTCTACTAGTTCACTCAGTTTTAGAAAAACATTATATATCACATTAACTTAATGTAGTTAATTTGATTGGTAATTGTTTTGTAATTTCAGTGAGAGGAAATTTCTCCCCTCTCCCTATTTCTGTGTGGATATATGCCCATTAAAGAAACACTCCTGACATCTTGCTCCAACCCTCATTCTTGTCCAGAGAGGTGGAGTGAATTACCTTGTTGAAGGATAATAAGCACTGATTCATTATATGTTGTGGCTGCTCAGTAGACCCAAACTTTGTACAAGTATGTTGTCCCGAGGTTTGGACTTGGAAGGGCTAGGGCAGGGAATGCTCATCCTAACACTGAGCCGTGTTCTTTAGCTGCCTTATCAGCATGAAAGATGAGGTTTTGATTTCCATCTGTCTGTCTCTTTCTCTTGATTGGTTTCCACTTTGGGAGGGAGAGAAATTAATCATTACTGAGCATCTTAAACCCTGACAATTTTCTTTTTATTTATTTTGTAAATTTGTTTTATTTTTAAGATTATATGAGAGCAATATTCAAAGGATTTCATTCCTGTTTAGTGTTACATAAATATAAGAAAAATTATAATGAAAATAATTTGTCAACACCAAGAATCCCCGAGCGTGCTTTTCCTTTAATATGCATCCATATGTCACGTAAGTTAGAGGAAATCTAAGAGAACTGTCATTAACATACTCAAACTCAAAATAAATACTAAGGCAATATCTCTTGAAACTTTAAAAAATAAAGTCAATTTTAAGAAATATTTTTAGAATATGGTAATGATGATAGCTAGTTTTAAAATTTTCCTGAATTCACCATAAAAAACCAAAAAAGCAGCTAGGATAGCAAGGCCCCAAACCTATAGAAAATACCTGTAACAAAACTAGCTGATGCGGTATGAGTTCCAAAATATGATCAGTTAGGTAAAACTACCAACAGCAATAACATGTACATCATAATGAGCTCTAGATGTGACTACTCATTTCCTGGAAATACAGCCTAGGAACATGTTGAACCCGGCTATAGGAATACAGTCAGCATATTCTGGGTTATGGGGAGAAACCCTGCTAGAGAAAAGGTACCTTTAACAAAGAACTGAAAGAATTAAAAAAAAAATAGACCAAAGAGACTTCAGAGACACATTAGTATACTAACCAGTTGCGATGTCTGGATTATGTTAGGATCTTGATGCAAATTATAAAAATTATAAAAAATTTAGAAAATATGAATAGAACTTTCTGATGATATTAAGGAATTATCATTAATGATATTTTAAAAGATGTGATAATAGTATTGTGGTCATTTTAAAAAGAATACCTAACTTTTAGAGAGGTATAATGAAGTACTTGCAGATAATATGATGTCTGAAAGGGAGGAAATAAAATGATGGAGTAAGATTGGTCACAAGTTAATATTTTTTGAAGCTGGTGATTGAGGTTCATTATAGTAGTCTGTCTCTGTTGTGGAATATGTTTGAAATTTTCTGTAATGAAAATTTTAAAAACATCTACCAAGAGAACAAAGAATGGTACTGATGAACCTAGGGGCAGGGCAGGAATAAAGACGTAGACATAGAGAATGGACTTGAGGACACGGGGTGGGAAAGGGGAAGCTGGGGTGAAGTGAGAGTAGCATCGACCTATATACATTACCGAATGTAAAATAGGTAGCTAGTGGGAAGCAGCAGCATAGCACAGGGAGATCAGCTCGGTGCTTTGTGACCACCTAGAGGGGTGGGGTAGGGAGGGTGGGAGGGAGATGCAAGAGGGAGGGGATATGGGGACATATGTATGCATATGGCTGATTCACTTTGGTGTACAACAGAAACTAACACAGTCTTGTGAAGCAATTATACTCCAATAAAGATCTATTAAAAATAAAAAGAGAGAACAAAGATATTTAAATGAGACTGTAAGAACCAGAGGATGGGCCAGTAAGACTTCAGAGAACATGGTTTTCAGAGTATAAAGTGAAGGAAAGCCAAAGAAGATTTAGTAATCCTGGATAAAATCAATCCAGTTCTGTTCAAATATTGTGGTTCCCTGGCAATCTGCGATAGAAGTCCCCAAGCTTTTTGGCACCAGGGACTGGTTTCATGGAAGACGGTTTTTCCGCGGATGGGGGATGGGGTGGGGGTATGGTTCAGGCGGTAAGGCGAGCGATGGGGAGCGATGGAGAGCAGCAGATGAAGCTTCGCCATTCACCCGCTGCTCACCTCCTGCTCTGTGCTACCAGTCTGTGGCCCAGGGATTGGGGACCCCTGATCTACAATAACAGGTAAATGCAAAGTTCTTTTTTTTTTTTAACTTTGTAATATATTTGTGTCTTACACTTAAAAAGTCCTGTCTGACAGATTGGCAGTTCCCCCAACTTTTTACCAAACCAGAGTTTCCCAGCTTGCATGATGAGCATGGATTACAGATTTGCTTTAGCCATTGGGGTGCCTGGGATATATAATCTCCTGGGCTACGACTTTCAGTGTCCAGCTGTAAGTAACATTGTCTTTGGCCTTAATATATGATATAGAGATTATAATTTCTTATTTGTGTCATACTCTAAAAATGCTTGGGAAGTCCTAGACTAAATTATAAATCTGACTTGTTATCCCCTTTACTTAGGAACTGTTCTCTATGGCCTACATCATTGTTCAGAGTGGTCAGTGTCTTTTTTCAAACAGAGGTGCACACTTCAGAAAGGAGCAGATGTAAATCTGTCAACCAACCCCTATTTATTGATTTTCTAGGCATAGTGGGTGAGGGAGAATACATACTTTGCCTCACCATTCTGTTCTTGATCAAAATCCGTTTATTTATCCACTGACTCTGATATTGCAAATTCCACTGACACTGTTATTACAGAAGTCACCGGTGCACTCGCTTGGTGGTCATTTAATAAACATTTAATGAATGGCTAACAAATGGTGACTCAGGGCTGGGTCCTGGAGATAAAGAGGTGAACATATGAGGCATGGTTCTTGCTCCCCTGTTCTTTCTTTTCTTTTCTTTTTTTTTTTTTTTAAATTTATTTATGGCTGTGTTGGGTCCTCGCCTCTGTGCGAGGGCTTTCTCCAGTTGTGGCAAGCGGGGACCACTCTTCACCGCGGTGCGCAGGCCTCCCACCATCGCGGCCCCTCCTTGCGGAGCACAGGCTCCAGACGCGCAGGCTCAGTAATTGTGGCCCACGGGCCCAGCCGCTCCGCGGCACGTGGGATCCCCCCAAACCAGGGCTCGAACCCGCGTCCCCTGCACCGGCAGGCAGACTCTCAACCACTGCGCCACCAGGGAAGCCCTCTTTCTTTTCTTAATGCTCAGTCTCTTTCTCTTCAGTGCTATATTTGACATTGATGTCCTCTGCTTTATAAAAACTTTCTAATTCTTAAGGTCCCAGATGGCTCCCTAGACTCCCTCTGGTCTAAGCTTATTCCATCTCTTGGACAATTCACCAATTGCTGCTGCCTCTGATGAAATATAGGCATTTCTCTCATCATTCCCCATTCATTTAACAGTAGTTGAGCATCCTACTACGTTCCAGGCCCTGGGAACACTGCTCTCTAGTGAGAGACAGAGATGCTTAAACACTCTGATGGTATAAGAGTGTACAAGGAACAGAGGGAATTCTGCATGACGTGGCTTGGTGGCTAAGGAAGGGCTTTGCAGAGTGTGAAAATTAGTTTGGGTTTCAAAGGATGACGTACACAATTGGGTTAACATTTTCTTTCCACTGCCCCTCTCTCCTCCATGTAGCTGGGGTTAGCCATAGAGCACTAATTTATTTATTGACTCATTGAACAAATATTTATCAAGTGCCTACTATACGGCAGGGACTCTGCTAGGCACTGATTGAGCAGGTGAAAAGGGCACCAATCCAGAGACAATATGGGGATTACTGATAATCTGGCTCACGGATGGGCAGTGGAATAGGATCAGATGTTCACAGATCAAGTCCAGGTTTGGGGAATGAGACACTCAGTCTGATTCTTGGCAGATGCTCTTGGATAGGCTCATAATCAGACAGCTTTGGAAGTGCAAGTAGATAAGGCAGGTAAATCATTTTCCATTTCAGGTATAATCAGTGCCATTTATGTGGATGCAAATTCCAAATGTGTTATCTTGGGCAAAGCTATTCATTCTGTGCCCTTGTTTCCATATTTGTAAAATGAAAATAAGTATAGCCACCCTACAGATTCTTGGGAGTAATAAACATAACTTATGTAACTCAAGAATATTTGTCACTTGGAAGGTGTTCAATAAATATAATTGTTTAAAGTCTGGGGATTTTGAACCAATGGTAGTTGCAACATTTCCAGAAGGATGAAACAGCAGGGGTCTGGGTTTGTTTGTGTGTGTGTGTGTGTGTATATGTTGTAGCTACACAGAGTGCAGGAGCTTACAGAATGTTACAGAAAGAATTAATTTGTGAACCAGTGATAGTAACCAATCATTACATGGAGTTAACTATCAGGTGTCAGTTTCCAATGTACAAATTACATCAAAGTGTGTTGGAGTTCCACCTTATTTTTCTGAGAAGGAGGCTACATGGTTCATGCACATTTTTCAATAGCTGAAATCTATTTAAATCCACTCTTTTAAATTTCTGAGGTGATATTAGTATTAGTTTATTTAATTTTTGGTAACCGGAGTGCTTGAATAGAGCTGCACCTATTACCTGCCTTTATCACATTTTTTAAAAAAGTGGATTTTTGTGTCTTTTATATGAAAGACAAAATTCCAGTTTAAGGTATAACTTGTGATTTTTTTCATCATCTCATGAAAATGCTCCCATAAAGGCAATTAGAGTCTTTCGTCGTTATCTCCAGAACTTTGACTGCTTTCATTAGAGATGAGAAAATGTGAGTATGATTGTGGGAAGGATTTGAGAACTGAGATAGCTCACATATGTCATAAGATTAATTTTAGACTAGGTATTTTTTCCATTCAATGCTTGCTTACTTTCTCCATTTTTTATAGTATCATGCTAAGATTTAAAATACCCAAGAAATTTTTGACCAGAGAGACAGAGAGAATTATTTCCCAAGAGGATTGTTTTAGTTTGCATTTATATTCTTCTCCAAGCTGAATAAATTTCAGAGCTAGGCCAAGGAATGTGTAAAAGGTTTGCATATTCTAACCATGTCTCCAGAACCAACATATTCATGCTCTTTTGTGTTACTTTGTCTTCAAGTCATGCCCTGGAATGCTCACAATAGCGCACTCAGTTGCTTATTGAGCACAAAGTTATTTTATCAAAGGATATCATTTCTCAATAGTCTTCCACCAACCCCTTTACCTCCCTTGCCACTAGCCAAAAAACAATAACAACAAAAACAAACCGAAACAAAACTAAAAATGTAAAGAGTAGAGGGTTAAAAAATCCCTTTCTACTTAGAACACATTAAAATCATCCAGATCATATTTGGGGTTTAATTAAAAAATAAATTCTCATCTGAGTGCCTAGATGGCACTCCTTGGTAAATGTCTTTGAGACTAACAAGAAAATTAGCAAAATAGTTTCAATGCAGTAATTTATCTTTTAAACCACCAATAACTAAAGTTTATAGTGAGAGGAGAGGGACTGCATTTTGATTTTCCCCACGTAGATCAGACCATTTAAATAAATTACCAACAGTAAAACGAGTATCTTATTGTCACTAATGGGTGTGGCTAAGCCTGTCCTTGTTTAACTGAGAACCATGAAAGATGATCAGAGAGCATAGTGATAGATAGCAATATACTGTGACCTAGGTAGGTCGAAGTATAAATAATTTTAATGGTCTAAATGCCAAGTAGGTAAGAAAAAGAGTATCCGGGTCAAGAGAGTTGGACCTATTAAATTAGAGATGGCACAATTAGAGGAAGGACCATGCCTTAAGCCTGAAGTCCAAGGGCAGCACTGCAGCCCTGGAATGTGATCAACATTGAGATCCTGGGCAGAATATTTTGACCAGCAGCAAGGGGGCATAACAGGGACTTAGTTATCAGAACTGGGGTTCAAGGTAGAGATTTACTGCCAAGCACAAGATAGAAACTTGGCTGTTAGGGTAAGACGTACAGTCAGGACCCTTTAAATGGCAGGGTAAATTGAGCTCTTTTGAGTATGCTTTACATCTCCCCAAATGAAAGTCAGACTTGGTCCTGGACCTGGAGTGCTGAACCAGGGCTTGCAGATGAGAATTAAGATCTAAAATATTCACATTCATGATTCATCCCCTGGTGAAGCACAGTTCCTCTTTGCTCTAATCTAAACCAATCTGTTAGTTTAACTGCTAACTAATGTATAGGATGGTAGTTAAACACGGAAGTTCTGGTTTTAGACATATCCCTTCACTAGCTTTGGGACCCAGGACAGGTTATTTAACTTCTCAAAGCTTCTGTTTCTTTATCTATAATATGAGAATAAGTAAAATACTTCACAGCCCGATTGTTAGCGTTGATGTAAAACCAGTTGGTATAATGCCAGGCACAGAGGTCATTAGAATTTGCACTTTATTTTTATTTCTAACTAGTTTGGTTGAAGGGTTGATACTCAGACACACAGCCTTCCATCATCTGACCAGACATTCAGTGAGCTTCCCACTTCTACCTCTTTCCTTGTGCCTGTCAGCCTGGCTGAATCGTGTGGCAGTTCCATAATATGTATCAATAAAAATACTGTAATCATGCTTGCTAAGAAACATAACATCCTAAATCCTATCTCTAGAGGTCTGTTTAATATATTAATCAATTTTGCCTAAGCTCTGAATATGACTTTTCTCTTCTGAATACAATATAATATGGAGAGAGTGTGTGTGTGTGTGTGTGTGTGTGTGTGTATGTATGATTCTTTTGTGAAAATGTTGAATATTATACTAAGAATAAGATGCAAATATGCTTTTAAAAAAAGAGTAGATGAAATTAATAATTGTTTTCTTAATGGTTACCATTTTGGTTTCATGATAAATTTTATGGGAAAACCCTACATATGTACTGTGTAAGTTATCCAGTTTCTTCCTTTTCGCTTATCAGACTTACTTTTTTTTCAAATTTATAAGTGCCAGATTTAGCCATATTTTAGAAAATGTAAATTTTTAAAATAATTACTACCTACACACCAAATTATTAAAAAAAATAATTTCTGAAATCATTTTTAGAAAAATAGTTATGTTTATGAGTAATGACATAATGAAGGGTTATGTTTATGAGTAATGAAATAACATGCAATTTATTGAATAATTGTTAGTAATTAATGACAAATAATGAAACACAGTCAAGAGATAGATTCTAGCCTTGAATAATGTACAGTCCTTAAAATACAATTATGAGAGATACCTCTTAGTAAGGTCGGTGTTTCAGCTGACACTGGGTTCACTGTGAGAATGGGAAGTAAAGAAAGAACAGTGTACAGTTAAACCACTGTACCTTACTTAGTACTTAGATCAAAGAGTTACTAACAATTCAGAACCATAGCAGCCTTGTAATCCTCAGCACTCAATAAATAGATTGCTGAAGTTAAGGTCAGGTTGCTTAATGTCTAGAGAAGAGAAAAAGGCAGCTATTCAGCCATCACAGTTTTCAAAGGGGGACAGAATGGCAGTGATAATGGACATGGAAGTTTTATCCATCTTCAATCATTCAGCATGCTTCATTAAATACTTATTGCATGCAAAGCACTATGTGCAAAGTACTGTATATTAAGCATTGTGGAGGAATATAAAAAAGTAAAATAAAAGCATTTGTGTAACACATTTCAAGTAAAGAAAGTTCTTTCACATATATCATCTCATGGAATCTTGACAACATCCCTGTAAGGAAGAAATACAGATGTTATTATTTTTCCCACTTTAGAGGTAAGACAGTTTAAAGCCTTTTGAAATTAAATGATTTGTCCAGTGATCTGCAGAATTGGCATCTGGATCCACATCTTCATATACAAATATTCATTCATTTGAAAATATTTATTGTGGTCCTACTATGTGCCAAGCACCATACCAAGTACTGGTGCAATGATAGAAAGCCCTTGCTCTTCCAGAGCTCACAGTCCAGAAGGGGAGAGGGGAAAATAACAATCCTAAGTAGAAAATGCTGGGCTCTGGGTGGGTGGTACAGAGACCAAGTGAAATCAACTGACAGTTTAGAGAGGGAAGTCCTTTTCACTCAGGTAAAAAAGGCAGGGCTTTGAAGTTGTGTGTGTGGGCGGGTGGGTGGAGGAGGGGGTCAGGAGCAACAAAATAGAACCCAGGAAGTGTGAGATAAGGAGTTTTTAAGCATTAGAATAATCTACAAAAAAATAATGAAGATAAATATGGTAGAGTGTGATGTGTGGATTATAAAGGGTGAGATAAGGTGCAAGAAACTAGTTTTTTTAATGATCAGTTTAAAGCATTTATCTTCTAAGCTTAACTATGTTGTATGAAGCAATTAGTGTAATAGTCATCATAAAACTTTCCTAAATTTTTCTTTTAAGAGACAGTTAAAAATTATTTTGGGAATTTGATATAAAAGAACTCTTTTAATTGAATATATGAAAATGAACAATTATCTTTTGTTATCAAGATATATTTTTTCATCAGAGCAGTGTCTAAGACTTATTTTTGTAGAAGCATTGAGTTCTACATATACATACTGGGGCTTGACATGGTACTTCACAAATGGAGCTAGAGATTTTTGCCAAATTCTGATTTTCTTCTCCACAGTTTATTCAAGGGTATTCTCTGTAATTCTTTCTCATTTTTCTTTATATTATATTCGGATCTTCATCCTGTTGCAGCTCATTTATTTTCATGTACAAAGTAGTTCAAAAATTGATATAAGGGGGAGGGGCAGGATGAATTTCTCTGGATTTAAAGGCCAATATAGATAAAAAGTTTTATTACATATTCTAAACCTCCAACTTTAACCTGAATCACTTACTAATTGTTTTATTGTAGTTTTAATTTTAGATTTCCACATTATTAATCAGTAATACGCAGCACTTTTTTATCAAAAACATTTCTTTATATAATTTAATGCTGTCCATTCTTACAAAAATTCAATTAACTAAAAGATTCTGTCTAAAAAGTATTTGTTTAGGACCATAAAGCTTCTTATGAATATCATAGAACACAATGAAAAATACTTAGCATTTTGTCAAATGAGCAAAACAAATATAAACAGTTACATATATATTATATATATGTACATGTATACGTATATAATATGTGTGCAAAATTTTATTGTTGGGTTGAGATTGATTAAATTAGAAAAATAAAATGGATGTATATTTTATTTACTATTAAATCTTTTTTTTATTAGTGTCAGTGCATAGGCCAAACTCTTTAGTGTCCTCTTCAGTAACTTATTTAAATTGTTGGTGGTCAGGGTTCCCAAAATATATGATCTTAAAACTGTCGATTAATACATTTTTTATAATTTATCACACATTGTAGATATATAGACTTATTAATCACTGTTGTCTCTATTCATACAATTTGAAATATTTTCATGGTTGGGAATGATAGCCTGGAAGTATGCGTCTGTGTAACATTTTCAAATGAATGCAATTAACAGAGAAGTTTTCAAAGATTATAAAGTCATTATGAAAAATTTTAGAAAGTACTTAAATAATGAGAAAAACTAATTTGTTGAGGCGTTATTATCTGCCAGGTATTATTATATTACTTGAACTCTTTACACATTTATCTTTAAGTATACTCTATGAGATAACTGTTATTCTCATTTTAGAAATGAAGAAATTGAGATGCAGAAAACTGATACCCTGGATTCTTTCTTCCTCTTGCCTTCCAATCTTCTATCAGTGTTTCTTTTTTTTTTTTTTCTTTTCAGGCAAGGCTTTTTTGGGGCCCCTGCTGCAGCAGGGAGGAGCGAGAACAAGCAATAGGTTCCCCTGCTTGCTTGCTCGCTGACGGGGGGGGCGAGCTTGTTCCTTATATAGGGTGAGGGTAGGGGCGTGTCCAGGGGTCGGGCCAGAGGGGTAGCTTAGGTGGTTTGCCCACCCCTTAGGTGGTGTTGTGTGCAGGGGGCATGCTCAGTACCCTGCTTTTGCTCCTGACACCCTGTTTTTGCTCCCAGCTCTTCAGAAATGGCAGTTGAGTTTTTTGGTTGCTGTGTCTTTAGTCCATTATTTTGTCCCAACTGCGCGTTATTTTTAGTCCCCTATAGTTTCTTTGCATTTTGTTGCTTAAGGAGAGGTGTGTCCAGGTGCAAGCGTTGCAGCACTGCAGCAAAGAGTCCCAGGTCCCAGGCCTGTCTCATTCCCCCCCTCAGAGACTCTACACCCTTATTCTTAAGGGGTAAGGGGCCGAAGCTGTCTTTTTCTGAAACTTCTTCCTGCTGGACAGGTGCCGCAGACCCTAGCCTACCCTAGAGGTGTAAAATTCCCTCTCTGACTTTTCCAAGGACCTGTAGGGACCTGGGCCACTTTCCACTGGATTGGGCTAAATTCCTTGAGCCATTGTGAGCCTTACTTCAAACTGTTGAAGGCTAAAAGACACAAACTTAACCAAAAGGTTAAACAAACAAAGGCTAAAAAGGAGAACAACAATAGCCATTTAAAGGCCTAAAAAGGGAAGGAACCTGGTTAACTCCTAAGGGCTTCCTTAACTGTTGACCAGGTAGGGGAGGTGATGTCGCCCCTGCCAAGAAGCCATTCTGCTTGGGTGTACATTTTTGTTAATCTCTGGGTTAAAGTTTAACATGTTTCTCCATTTTTAGAATGGAAGGTCTGGATCTGTTGGTCCCAGGTCTCCTTCTTGGACCGAAAAGTCTTAGTCACAAGTTTACAACAGTAGGGAAGACAACAGAGTACTAGATGAAATATGGCATAAATCAGTATGACTGAAAAGAGAAGGGTTATAAGAAAATGAAAACCTCCTGACAGAAATTGTTTTATACCTTGTGGAGAACCAGTTTTCAATTTCCCCGCCCATATTGAATAGCGAGGATTGGTGGTTAATTGTCTGCTGAAGCCGAGTGGCTTGTTGTTGATTTTTCTCAATATTGCTTTCTACCTGGTATGGGCATTAGGGCTGCTTTCTTTGCCTCCCAATCTGCCCTGTTGTTCTCTTGGGTAAATTGAGAATTTTCCTTTTAATGCCCATGGCAGTGAATGACTGCTACTAGTTTTGGTTTTTGAGCTGCTTCTATGATATGTAATATCTCAGCCCCATATTTTACAGGGGAATTTTTGCATTTAAAACTCCTTTTTTTTTTTTTCCCAGATAGCTGCATGGGCATGTAAAACAAGGAAGGCGTATTTTGAGTTTGTATATATATTTATAATTTTTCCTTCCCCTAAGGTTAAAGCTTGAGTTAGGGCTATATTAGTTCAGCCTTTTGGGCTGAAGTGTTAGGTGACAAAGGTTTTGCTTCTATAACACTGTAAGTGCACACAGTAGCATACCCTGCCCTCCTGACTCCATCTTTAATGAAACTACTGCCATCATTAAACTATTCTTCTTCCTCCCAGTTTTTTATGGCCTGGTCTGTTAGATCAGGCCTACAGGTATAAAGCTGGTCAAGGTTTCAAGGCAGGAATGTGTTAGTTTTGGGCTTTCAGTGGGCATGAGTGCAGCCTGATTAAGGGTATGGCAAGTTTTGAGGGTTAGCTCTGGGGAGTTAAGGAGTAAAGCCTGGTATTTAGTAAGGTGGCCTCCAGTTAGCCAGTGGTGGCCTTTAATCTCCAGAATCCCTTGTACTTGATGGGGGTCTGGACTTCCAGTGGCTGTCCAAAGGTAAGCTTGTTAGCTTCTTCCACTAATAAAGCAGTGGCAGCTACTACCTGGAGGTAGCCCGGCCAACCTTGGGCCATGGAATCTAGTTGTTTGGAAAAATAGCCTATAGGCTGAGGAACTTCTCCTAGCTTTTGTGCAAGGACCCCCAGAGCTGTCCCCTGTTTTTCAGCTACGTATAAGATAAATGGTTTTTTTTTTTTTCAAACTGGGGAGACCCAGAGCAGGAGCTCTGGTGAGGGCCTGTTTGATATTATTAAAAGCCTTTTCTTGTTCCAGTTCACAGTAATGGTTCTGTATCTGGGCCTTTAGTGGCTTCATATAGAGGCTTAGCCATTAGTCCAAATCCTGGAATCCAAATTCTGCAAAATCGTGCCATGCCTAAGAAAGTATAAAGATTTTTTTTTTTTTTTTTCCTTTGGGGTCCTTAGGCCTAATATAGCTTGTTTTCTATCTGGAGATAACTGTCTGCTTCCAAGGTTTATAATGTATGCCAGATATTTAACTTGCTGCTTTGAGATTTGTGCTTTTTTTCTGGGACATCCTGTACCCCTGGGCCCCAAGGAAATTAAGGACTTCAATGGTGTTCTGATCCGAGGCCTCCGTGGTGGGACTACATATTAATATGTCTTTTACATACTGTAGAATGGCCCCTTCTTTTAGGTGTATTCCCCTTAGTTCTTTTTCTAGGGCCTGGGCAAACAAGTATGGACTGTCCCGAAAGCCCTGAGGCAATACTGTGCAGGTATATTGCTGCATTTGGCCCGAGTGAGGGTTAGTTCACTCGAAGACAAACAGATACTGAGATGAGGGATGAACTGAGATGCAAAAGAAGGCATCCTGAGGTCAAGCACAGTAAACCAATTGGCATCTCCAGGAATTTGGACTAATATATTATAAGGATTGTCCACAAGGGGATGTATAGGGACCACTGCATCATTTACTGCTCTAAGGTCTTGTACCATTCGATATTCCCCATTTGGCTTAACAACTGGTAGAATAGGGGTATTGCATGGAGACTGACAGTGCACTAAGAGGCCATGTTGTAAGAATTTATCTATGAGGGGTTGCAAACCTTTTCTGCTTTCAACTTTATGGGGTACTGTCTCTTGTTACGTTAAACGACTTCTGGCTTAAGGCTAATTTTTACAGGTCGGGCATTTATAGCCTTCCCAGGGATTTCTTTGCCCAAAACTGCGGGGTTTACTGTGTGTAGAATATGGCTAGGAATAGGACCTTGCTCTTCCTGCTGATTTGTCTTAGAGTCAAGAAAAGGGGCTGCTCGGGGCCTCCTAATTGTAATATGGCTCTGAGGGAGCCCAGAAAGTCTCTCCCCAGAAGTGGGGTAGGACACTCAGGCACAACTAAAAAGCCATGTGAGGTCAAACACTGTTCAAATTGACAAGTAAGAGGCCCAGTGAAGAAACGGGTGTGAGACTCCCCATCAACACCAGTCACAGTACAGTTTTTGGAGGAAAGAGGCCCAGCATGAGAGATCAGGACAGAGTAAGTGGCTCCCGTATCAATTTAAAAACAGCCCACCCGGGGCTTCTGGATGAAGATGGACATCTCGCTGGGGGGAGCCGCCAGAATCCCCGGGGCCACCTCAGTCGTCCAGCATGGCCATCTTGGGAGAGGGAGCCCCCTTCCCCTTTGGGACTGAGGACAATCCCACTTCCAATGACCTATTTGTTTGCAGACTGGGCATGGACCAGGGGGTTCTTTTTGGCACTTTTGGGCCCAGTGGCTGGTTGACTTACATTTGAAGCATTCCCCCTTGCTGGTTTTACCTCCAGGTGGATGGTTAAACTTCCTTGGCTCCCTTGGGTTGTCCTGAGGTTGCAAGGCATGGCTGACAGCTATGGCCATCAGTTTAGCTTGAGCCCTGGCCTGCCTGTTTTCACGTTGGGTTCTCTCTTCCTCCTCAGCTTGATCTCGATTATTAAATACCCCAAAGGCCACCTCTAGGAGTTGGGGCATCAGGGTTTGTGGGCCTAATTGTAACTTTTGGAGTTTCCGCCTAATATAAGGGGCGGACTAGCTGATAAAATGTTGTCCCAGCAGGGATTGACCCTCGGGAGTGGATGGATCAATGTTAGTAAGCTTCCTAAAAGCCTTCACAAGCCGTCCCTGAAAGAGGGCTAGATTTTTTTCTTCTTGAGTCATTCCTTTAACCTTTTCATAGTTAACTGACTTTTTGATACACTTTCTCATCCCTTCTAATACACATTGGATCATGTGCTTCCTAACTTCTGTTCCCTCCCGGGAATTATAATTCCAACAGGGCTCCTGGTTTGGGACTGTGCCTCCTCCATAACAAAACGTTCAGGTTGGTCCCTGGCAAGCTGGTCACCATGCCCCTGGGCTGCTGCCCAAATTCTCTATTTTTCCTCAGGGGTACAGCAAGTAGATAGAACTATTTCGACATCCTTCCAAGTTAAATCAAAGGCCAGAGTTAGGGCCTGAAACCCTTCAGCAAACTTACTAGGGTCTTCAGAAAATTGGCCCAGTCTCTGTTTGCATTGGGCTAAATCGCTTAAAAGGAAGGGCACATGTACTCTGATTGTCCCTTCACCATTTGCTACTTCCCTAAGAGGGCATATTTTTCCTCATCCTGAGTGATAGGAAGTTCCACTACGTGTTACCCTGGAGGGATTAGTTTCTCCCTCCTGGGGTATCGGAGGGTATAAAGGGACATAGGGAGGCGGAGTTTGGGATTGGTCAGAGGGATCAATCTGGAGAAGTAGGTGCCTCTGGGGAAGTAGGTGGCGCTGGAGAAGCAGGTGGCTCTGGAGAAGCAGCGGAAACTTGGTTTCCCCCCTGAGAATTGGGAAATGTTAGGAGATCATCTAAAATGTCGCGAGTGCCTTCTGATTCCCCAGGCTTTTGACTACAGGAGCCACGTAGAGCGGGGTTTTGGTAAAGGACCGTAAAGGCTTGGACATATGGAATCTTAGTCCATTTCCCCATCTTGTGACAGTAAAGATCCAATTGCAAGATGGTATTGTAATTTAGAGACCCATTTTTCAGGCCATTTTTCTTCATCCCCCCAACTTATATAAAGGCCAGGCAGTGTTAGAGTAGAGGTTAAGTTTTCCCCTTTTCAGCCCATCTATTGTAAAAAATTTCCAATTTTTAAGGATACATTCCAGAGGTGTTTCTTCTGGCTTAGAAGAGGACCCTCCCATGCTGAGTAACCTGCACCCGAGAGCACTGCTAGAAATGAAGCCTGGCGTCCCGGAGACACTTACCAGGGGGCTTTTGTCGGAAGGGGGTCGGAGTGTCCTCCAAATTCCCTTCTTACCTAATGGGATTTTGAGTGTCCTCTATTCTCCCATCGATTCCTAACCAGACGTCTCTGGTCTCCAGTCCCTCATGCGAGGGGTCCCCGATAGGGGACGTTTGAACCAGTGCCAGTGCATTGCCAGGGCTCTCCTTGAGCGGGAATCTGTTGTCTATAAAGCTTATGTCCTATAGTAAGTATCCCTGTGTTGGGGTGTATTCCTTGAGATCGAGCATTTGTAAAGCCTAGGATGTGGGCTGCTTGGAAGTGGCCAACCCAATAGGTAGTCTGTAACAGTGAATGGGATGCCAAGGCCTGGAGTGAAGGGGGTCCTAGAGTTGCAAAAAGGAACTCCTGGAGGAATTGGAGTTGGGCGCAATGCAAAATGCCATGGGGGTCAGGATCTGAGGACCTAGAGGTGGGAGTATTCCCACAGAGGATTTTTGTTTGGATATAGATTAAGGTGAGAGACTAGACAGGAGAAGAACCCCAAACCCTTTTCCCTATCTGTTTGGCGGCTGCAGTAAAATTGGGGAGAGCATGATGATTCCATCTGACACAGGCAATAGCGAGTTTGGACGATGTTTCCCATGTAATTTAACATACCAAATGAACCCAATTAGTTTAGGATCTATCTTTGGGAATGCTCCAAGAGCCCTTTGAAGCACCCCAGAGTTAGTTGGAGGTCAAAAGAACTTTAGTTAGAATTTGATATTTGGGAAGTCTGTCAAAAATCTTAAAAAATTTAAAAACACCTGGTCAGATAGACTCATAAGTCACTGTGGAACAATTATTCCTTGAGCTAAGGTGAAAAAAAGATTTCAAAAATAAATACAGATCACTTAAAGGCACAGAAACTCACACAATCTGATATCAAAAGTAGCGTTCCAGGAAAACTTTGTTCTCTTATGAGAGAGAGAATCCAAATCCAGTCTTACATCAGCCTACTCTTAATAAAATCCATTTACCTAATTAAATTTAATTCAACCTTAGAAAATCCTGACCACATACAAAATTCTTTTCTCAATGTTCCTCTTTTGCAAATGTTCTGCTACTTTCTGTAGCCAAACTTTGTCCCTTATTCTTTCCATTTAGAAATAATCAGCTTTAGGACAAAAATCAATCTTTTTCCTTTAACAAAATTTATTTCCATTCCTCATACCTTCTTTTCTGAAAACACACATCCTACTTTCCTTAAACAACCATGAACTGTCTTTTACGTCATCGTTCTATAGATTGGTAGAGAACATCTCAAGGTGGCACCAAACATCTTTAGTTTCTCCCTCACAAGAAGACAAAAATAGGGGGCTTCGCTGGTGGCACAGTGGTTAAGAATCCGCCTGCCAATGCAGGGGACACGGGTTCAAGCCCTGGTCCGGGAAGAGCCCACATGCCGCGGAGCAACTAAGCCCGTGTGCCACAACTACTGAGCCTGCGCTGTAGAGCCCACGTGCCACAACTACTGAGCCTGCATGCCACAGCTACTGAAGCCCGCGTGCCTAGAGCCCATGCTCCACAACGAGAGCAGCCACCGCAATGAGAAGCCTGCGCACTGCAATTAAGAGGGGCCCCCACTCGCCGCAACTAGAGAAAGCCCACGTGCAGCCACAAAGACCCAACACAGCCAAAAATAAATTAAAAAAAAAAAAGAAGACAAAAATAGGTAAATTTAGACCTGTTTAGCAATTAATGTTCCCAATATTTTATCTTATTTGAAATGGTCTGGATACTCAATGAATTCCTATCATTTAACTTACTTTAAAGTTACCAAAATTTGGAGGGACTGTTTTAGATGGATGTTTCCAAAACATAATTAGTCCTATAGAGTTTACCAAAAAGTTCTTATCCCATTTACATTTACTTAAAAAATTAATCATATCAGGTTATTTTCCCTGTTGACAAGTTTCATGACAAAAACAATATGCACTTACTGACTTTCAGTAACCCTAGGTACAATAAAAGTATTATACTTAATGTTGATGATTCTAAAGACAGGTCTATATTAATTAAACCCACAAGGTTAAGCTAGTTTTAATACCAGGTATTAATTTAATATTGAATATTTCCTAGATCACATGAACCCAAAATGTATTCTGGTGAGCCTCTTTTATATTTCTGAAAATGTATATAAGTGCTCAGTTTCCTTTAAGCTAATTAAATACAGCTCATTTACAAGTGAATTTTTACACGAAGACAGACAGAACCAGAGATCTCATAGTTTTCCTGCTTGAATTTAAAATGGCCCCCCTTTTTTCCCTCAGTCTGGGGGACTACAGATGAATCAGGTAGTTCCTGAGAGCCCAGGCAGAATAGTTAGATTGCGAAGGCAGAGGAGAGAGATGCAAGCTCCTTGAGCTCAGGCAGAAAGAATACTTACACTGCAAAAGCAGAGGAAGGAAAAATGCAAGCTCTTTTCTTTTCTTTTTGTCCTTTAAAATCCCACCAAGTAACCCAAGGCTGGAGTCATAGGCAATGTAGGCTGCGTTTGTATTTCAAGATTTAAATGCTCAACCGTGCCCATAATCTTGGTAGAGACTTGCAGGAGCAGTTGGACAGACAAAACTACATAAAATGAAGATACCAATGACAAAAACTTAAAGACACAAACAAGAAGTTTTCAGGATAAAAGGCACAGGAGTGCAGATATAAGGATCAAGGGAGAGGTAAAGGGAGGAGGGACAGAAAAGACTGAAAAAGAGAAAGGGACAGCAGGAAAATAAAGGTGAGACTACTGGGACGACAGGACTTCCAGCCACTACATGGAATGAGGTTTAAACCTCTATTACTCTCATAAATCTCCCATCAGGGAGAGCCTGATGGACCAGGGTCTGCATGGTGTGAGGCGAGCCTCTCCCGCCTCTGCCTGTCACCCATCAAGGTGAGCCATTGCCGGCCAGAGGGGGCATGGCCTCACAAGCTGAGAGGAGTGATGCTGTAGCTGCCCGATGTCCACTCTCTCGGAAGGATAGGCCAGAAGTAAGAGAGCACAGAGAGAGGAGAACTAGAGAGATATCAGGAGAGAGAAAAGGGGGAGAGGAAGAGCGTTGCCTGAATGAGGGTACTGAGGCCTCCAGGGGCCAAGAAGGCAGACTTAACAAATGTGGTAACACTGAAACAAGAGGTTCAGGTGGCCACTTGTCACCTACGGGGAAGCTGCGTTCAGTGGTCCCAGAGGTGCCCAGATCCTCTCCCTAGAAGAGGACAACTGCCCCACGTTGGGCACGATAAATCTGATACTGACCAGGGTTCTTGGCCTTCCCCAATCAATAGAAATTGACTAGAGGCCAGACAAGAAATTCAGGCAAGGCTTTATTGGGTCCCCTGCTGCAGCAGTGGGGAGCGAGAACAAACAACAGGTTCCCTTGCGTTCTCGCTCCCTATGAGTCTTTCTAGTGTCTGAATCCAGCTGTAAGCCATCCGTCGGGGCTTCCTGGGAAATACAGTAGTCAAAGTTCAATACTCCTGAAATATACACCAAACTGGGGAAGGGTGAAGAGTGGATCCCAGGACAAACAGTCCCAGAACTAACACATACCTACTGTGTAGCAGGCACAGGTGTATGCTGTTTTTTGTCCCTGATATTTCCAAGGTTTCATATGAAATATTACTTGGTCATTCATTTGTTTAACAGATGTTAAGTACCTGCTAGTGAATGTGATGAAAAGATATATAAAATAAACAGCTTAGTAGGGGAAGAGTCAAGCTCCCAAACAAACATAGGTAAAACATAAATAATATAAAGTAAATATGTATAAAAAGTGTTATAGAAGAACAGGTGAGAAAAGATTTAATTCAGACCAGAGGAAGCAAAAGTGTGAAAGGCTACAGAGAAAGAATGTGATTGGAGCGGGTTTTAAAAGAAGTAGGAGATTGGCTGGAACCCAGTTAGGTAGGCATTCAGGCACAGAAAAAGCATGAATAAAAGCATTGAAAGACTTAAAGGGTTTGTCAAGTACAGTGACGAGGCCTCTATAGCTGGAGTACAAGGGATATGAAAGAAACTTGGAAAGAGAATGGTCAATTGCACTTTAACTCAAGGTCACTTATGCATTTGAAGAGTACTGATTCCTGACCAGACTTCAGGACTGTTTACCCTAGATTATTGAAGATTAGTTGCATCCGTCTTCTTTCTCTTCTCATTACTTGCATAGACCAGCATAGGTCTAATACTGTTCTTGGTCTGAGTATCTTCCTTGCCTTATATAAGGACTCTGAAAAAGAATGACAAAAGGAGGAAGTGCAGCTGGCTTGCCTTTCCCGCAACGTTAGTATATGCTGCTTCCCCAAATATTCAATCATGATCACTACAAAATAGGAGAAGGTGACACAATGGCTAGATTTGAGATCTGACCAGAAAAGAAATAATCTGGACAATAGGTCCAGCTATGCTGCTTCAATTTCCCTTTAATACCTGGACAGAAGGAGTCTCCAATGATATCAGCCACTGAGAGCACCTCTGCTGACTTTTGACTAGCAAGGACTCAGAATTTAAAGAAAAGTGAATCAGGTCAGGACTGAGTAGGTGGCCATCAATACAATGTAAATCTTCTGAGTAGCAAAATATTTCCCTGCCTATGCTGGTCTTTCTCTGTTTGTTCCTCCAAATCCATCCTCTGCTCTTCTCTCTTCTAGGAGGCTGATCTCTAGTTCTACATTAATGGTATTCCTGTCCTTTGGAATCCTCTTGATTTTGACCTCTGGGAAGCAGTAGAGGAAGAAGAAAGGGAAGATGAAGAGAGCTGAGGTGTTCGTTACTCCCAGACCATAGTGTTGGCAGCGGCTGTGTTCCCGTAGCTACTGTCAGATAGCCCCTCATTCTTTTCTTTTTTTTTAATAAATTTATTTATTTATTTATTTTTGGCTGTGTTGGGTCTTTGTTTCTGTGCGAGGACTTTCTCTAGTTGTGGCAAGCGGGGGCCGCTCTTCATCGCGATGCGTGGGCCTCTCACTATCGCGGCCTCTCTTGTTGCGGAGCACAGGCTCCAGACGCGCAGGCTCAGTAGTTGTGGCTCACGGGCCCAATTGCTCCGCGGCATGTGGGATCTTCCCAGACCAGGGCTCGAACCCGTGTCCCCTGCATTGGCAGGCGGATTCTCAACCACTGCACCACCAGGGAAGCCCCGCCCCTCATTCTTGACTCCAGCCCTTATCAGGTTTCAGTGACACTGTACCCTTCCATCTC
Source organism: Eschrichtius robustus (assembly GCF_028021215.1). NCBI lineage: Eukaryota > Metazoa > Chordata > Mammalia > Artiodactyla > Eschrichtiidae > Eschrichtius > Eschrichtius robustus. The sequence continues at coordinate 56,909,764 of NC_090826.1, forward strand.
CCTTCAGATGGAGGGTTGATGATAACTCCCCACTGTTGCTAGTCTTTGGCTGCTTCACCATCTTTGGTCAGTTTCCTTAACCCTGCCTATACCTCTGTAAAATGTCCCTTAAATTAATGGATGCTGTGCTACACCAAGCTGACCCTCCATCAGGACTGATGAATGGTTCTCAGTTCTCTCAGGAATTACCCTCAGTCAGTTGCCCTCACCAAGGTTCTGTCCCCTTCCTGGAGCAGCCTGCATCCAAGGACTGATCAACGTCAAGTATAAAGGGTCCTTTGGACCCAGTGTAGGATTGTTCGAGACCTTTGTTGGGGATGCACTGAAGCTTGGCTTCTGCCCCTGCCAGACCTGCTTCCTTGTCCTCGTTTTCACAAACCTGAATCCTGAAAGTGCTCCCTAATAATTACCTGGAATGTTGAGCTCAGACTCTGCATCTCCCTCACAGGGAGTCCAATTTACAGCACTCCCTCTTAAAAAGCATGTGAGCTGGCTAATTCCTCTAAAGAGTAATTGTCTTCTCTTGCCTGTAGTTACCAGTAGGACCCACAATGGGCATAATTTTGTTTCTATACCTTCCCAGTTCACTTCCCTAGGATCCTTTATGGTCTTCTCATACTCTTATGTCAATCTGTGCCCTTGAAAAATTCTCTAAAACTAGCATTAAAACTACATTAAACTATCAATTTATGCCTACTAAGTCAGCAAATATTTAAAAATATAATAGCATCCAGTATTGTTGAAGTTGTTAGGGCACAGATATATTTATACACTGCTGACAACATTGATAATGAAAATAACTCTGAGAAAAATGCATGACGTTATATGTCATTGTGCTACTTTGCCTAATAGTCACTTTCCTGGGAATTTATTCTTAAACAATTAAAAGGAAGAACAAATCTGTATGCATAAATTATCATCTTTGTTGAGAGACGAGACCATCACTAAATACCTGAAACAAAATACTGAATTTCTTACTATTATAAGCATGGGAGAGCCTTGCATTTTAGGCACGGCCCTTTGTGAGCAAAGCATGAATCTGATTTTGTGAAATTTGGGGGAAGCATAGAGTTTAGGTGTTTGGGGGCCTAAAACAACACAGAACTGCTTAGTGATTCGTTGACCGTTTGTTGTAGAAGCATAGTTACCAGTGTTCGTCTGTTGTTGATTTTCTGACTTTCAAAAGTGTGATCACTGGCTTTCATAATCCTGAGGTGTCATTGAATGGCTGATTTTCAGAAACTTGGTTCTTGAGGTGAGTTGTCACTGACCAGTTAAATAAGTTTGAACCCCCACTGGGTAACTACTTATTACCGTGGTAACTGAATAATCAGTCTTTTCCTAGAAGTATAGGCATTTGAAGATCAAAATGCCTTTAAGATACACATGAACTGGGACTTCCCTGGTGGCGCAGTGGTTGGGAGTCTGCCTGCTAATGCGGGGGACATGGGTTCGAGCCCTGGCCCGGGAAGATCCCACATGCTGCGGAGCAGCTAAGCCCCTGCTCCACAACTGCTGAGCAACCCCCGCTCTCCACAACTAGAGAAAGCCCATACACAGCAACGAAGACCCAGTGCAGCCAAAAATAAATAAATAAAAATAAATTAAAAAAAAAAAAAAAAGATACACATGAACTAATTTCAATTTAGGCCATAAGAGTAGAAAGAACACTGAACTTGGAATTGAGGTCTTAATTTGAGTCCTTAATTTGTATCATATTACTAATTATGTGACCTTGGGCAAACCATTTGTCCTTGTTGAGCCTCATTTGTTCATCCGTAAAATGGGACTAGTAATTATATGTGTACCTTATGGGGTTAAGAGAATTAGATGAGACTCCTATGTGAAAGGGCTTTGTAAAACTGTACAATGTTATGCAAACTCTATTATTAATATCCTGCTTTTCACACCTTAATATTTACACTATGGGTAACTCATAGCTAATTGCTAAAAATATAAAATAAAACTAAATCATACATATTTTTTGACAAATAAAATGCTCCATAATGTCAAGTGTGTTTAGAATTGAAGCCAAGGAAGGCACATGTTACTGCTGAAGATATTTGTCCTTTTAATGAGGTGCCAGATAACTCAGCATCTGACTGAGAGGTGGCCAGGGAAAAGACAGGGACATCTTCTTAGTACTCTCTGGCAGGCCTCACAACGTGTGGTTGCTGCTCTAGTGGGGGCCCTAGAACAGGCACTTTGCATTAACATTATGGCTACAGTGTTCCTCTGCTCAGAAGTTTCCTTCAATTTGGGGCATTGTGTTCAGCAGACATCCTCATAGAAAAGCTAAAATTCTATGTTATTATGTATTGAATACTACAGAGTACACAGTAACTATAGCTATGAACAATAAATGTAGCACATATTCCTTCCTATTTTAGAGCCTTCACTGGATTCATAATCCTGCCAAAGGTTAAACATTCCCCAACTGAATCACGCCAAGTTTGAATAGCTGTTAATTTGGCTAACTCAATAGTTTTAAAGTTTAACTATCTTCAAATTAAATAGCTAATCCATAAATTTATAAAAATCTCATGGCTGTCATCAAAAAGACCACAAATAATAAATGTTGGCAAGGATGTGGAGATATTGCTCATACACTGTTGGTGGCGATGTAAATTGGTGCAGGCACTATGGAAAACAATATGGAGGTTTCTCAAAAAAACTAAAAATAGAACTACCATATGACCCAGCAATTTCACTCCTGGGTATTTTTCTGAAAAAAAATGGGAACACTAATTTGAAAAGATACATGCACCCTGATATGCATAGCAGCATTATTTACAATAGCCAAGATATGGAAGCAACCTAAGTATCCAACAACAGATGAATGGATAAAGAAGATGTGGTATACACACACATACACACACACACACACACACACACACACACACACACAATGCAATAGTATACAGCCATAAAAAAGATTGAAGTTTTGCCATTTGCAACAACGTGGTTGGACTTGGAAGGTATTATACTATGTGAAATAAGCCAGACATAGAAAGACAAATAATGTATGATATCACTTATATGTGGAATCTAAAAAATAAAACAAACTAGTGAATATAGCAAAAAAGAAACAGTCTCATAGATAAGAGAGCAAACTAATGGCTACCAGTGGGGAGAGAGAAGTGGGGAGAGGCAGTATAGGGGTAGGGGATTAAGAGGTACAAACTACCATGTATACATAAATAAACTACAAGGAAATATAGTACAACACAGGGAATATAGGCAATATTTAAAATAACTATAACTGGAGTATAACCTTAAAATTGCAAATCACTGTGTTGTAAAATTGCAAATCACTTGAAATTTATATAATATTGTACATCAACTGCACCTCAATTAAAAAAATTCTTAGGGCTTCCCTGGTGGCGCGGTGGTTGAGAATCTGCCTGCCAATGCAGGGGACACGGGTTCGAGCCCTGGTCTGGGAAGGTCCCACCTGCCGCGGAGCAACTGGGCCCGTGAGCCACAATTACTGAGCCTGCGCGTCTGGAGCCTGCGCTCCGCAACAAGAGAGGCCGCGATAATGAGAGGCCCGCGCACCGCGATGAAGAGTGGCCCCCGCTTGCCACAACTAGAGAAAGCCCTCACACAGAAATGAAGACCCAACACAGCCATAAAAAAATAAATAAATAAATAAATAAAAAATAAATTTAAACAGCCCTGCCAATGATCTTTTAAAAAAAAAAAAAAGTTCTTAAGCTCTTATTTGTACCTTTGAGAATACAAATGATTTCCAACTTATGATGATTTGACTTAATAATTTTTCAACTTTACAATGGTGTGAAAGAGATATATGTTCAGTCGAAAGCTTAAGTTGAATATTTAATTTTGATCTTTTCCCAGGCTAGCTATATGCAGTAGGATACTCTCATATTGCTGGGTGATGGCAGTGAGCTGCAACTCTCACTCAGTCATGTGATCGTGAAGATAAACAACTGATACACTTACAACTATTCTGTACCTAGACAACTATTCTCTTTTTCACTTTCAGTACAGTAGTCAATAAATTACATGAGTGGGACTTCTCTGGTGGCACAGTGGTCAAGAATCCGCCTGCCAATGCAGGGGACACGGGTTCAATCCCTGGCCTGGGAAGATCCCACATGCCGTGGAACAGCTAAGCCCGTGTGCCACAACTACTGAGCCCGTGTGCCGCAACTACTGAGCCGTGTATTGCAACTACTGAAGCCCGCACGCCTAGAGCCCAAGCTCCACAACAAGAGAAGCTACTGCAATGAGAAGCCCGCACACCGCAATGAAGAGTAGCCCCCACTTGCCGCAACTAGAGAAAGCCTGCACGCAGCAACGAAGACCCAACACAGCCAAAAAAAAAAAAAAAAATTACATGAGTAATAAATTGCACTTTATTTTAAAATAGTCTTTGTGTTAGATGATTTTGCCCAACTGTTGGCTAATGTAAGTGTTCTGAGCAAGTTTAAGTTAGGCTAGGCTAAGTTATGATGTTTAGTAGGTTAGGTGTATTAAATGCATTTTTGACTTAAGATATTTTCAACTTAACAATTGGTTTATCGGCACATAACCCCACTGAAAGTCAAGGAAGATCTGTATGAACGATTTAGAATTGCTAGAACTGTAAATCTTATAATGACTTGTGGAATTTCTGTAATTTAAAGCTTGATGAATTTGTTTTTCCCCACTATGGCAAAATCCAATATGATCTTTGCTTATTTTTCAAATTTGATTTCAATTCTTCTACTTAAATGAAACCAAAAGAATTATTTGCCTTATGTTGATTTGCATTTTCATGGAAAGGCTGTTTCTGTGTCCAATCATATGTGATTGTATGTGTGAATACATGTGTTTGAGTACATCAAGTTGTATGTTTATTATAGTACAGTTAAAATCTAAACACTTTTTACCCTGGAAGCTAGAGAGTTCTGAAATTTATTTTTTTTAAATTAATTTTTATTGGAGTGTAGTTGCTTTACAGTGTTGTATTAGTTTCTACTGTACAGCAAAGTGAATCGGCTATACGTATACATATATTCCCTCTTGTTTGGATTTCCTTCCCATCTAGGTCACCACAGAGCACTGAGTAGAGTTCCCTGTGCCATACAGTAGGTTCTCATTAGTTATCTATTCTATACATAGTATCAATAGTGTATATATGTCAATCCCAATCTCCCAATTCATCCCAATCCCCCCTTCCCCCCTTGGTATCCATATGTTTGTTCTCTATGTCTGTGTCTCTATTTCTGCTTTGCAAATAAGATCATCTATACCATTTTTCTAGATTCCACATATATGTGTTAATATACAATATTTGTTTTTCTCTTTCTGACTTACTTCACTATGACAGTTTCTAGGTTCATCCACATCTCTACAAATGACCCCATTTTGTTCCTTTTTTATGGCTGAGTAATTTTCCATTGTATATATGTACCACATCTTCTTTATCCGTTCCTCTGTTGATGGACATTTAGGTTGCTTCCATGTCCTGGCTATTGTAAATAGTGCTGCAATGAACATTGGGGTGCATGTGTCTTTTTGAATTACGGTTTTTCTGAGTATATGCCCAGTAGTATGATTGCTGGGTCATATGGTAGTTCTGTTTTTAGTTTTTTAAGGACCCTCCATACTGTTCTCCATAGTGGCTGTATCCCACCAACAATGCGAGAGGGTTCTCTTTTCACCACATCCTCTCCAGCATTTATTGTTTGTAGGTTTTTTAATGATGCCCATTCTGACGGGTGTGAGGTGATACCTCATTGTACTGTTGATTTGCATTTCTCCAATAATTAGTGATGTTGAGCATCTTTTCATGTGTTTGTTGGCCATCTGTATGTCTTCTCTGGAGAAACGTTTATTTAGGTCTTCCACCCATTTTTTGATTAGGTTGTTTGTTTTTTCGATATTGAGCTGCAGCAGCTGTTTGTATATTTTGGAGATTAATCCTTTGTCTGTTGCTTTGTATGCAAATATTTTCTCCTGTTCTGAAGGTTGTCTTTTCGTCTTGTTTATGGTTTTCTTTGCTGTGCAAAAGGTTTTAAGTTTCATTAGGTCCATTTGTTTATTTTTGTTTTTATCCTCATTACTCTAGGAGGTGGGTCAAAAAAGATTGTGCTGCGATTTATGTCAAAGAGTGTTCTGCCTATGTTTTCCTCTAAGAGTTTTATAGTGTCTGGCCTTACATTTAGGTCTTTAATCCATTTGGAGCTTATTTTTGTGTATGGTGTTAGGGAGTGTTCTAATTTCATTCTTTTACATGTAGCTGTCCAGTTTTCCCAGCACCACTTACTGAAGAGGCTGTCTTTTCTCCATTGTATATTTTTGCCTCCTTTGTCATAGGTTAGGTGACCATAGTGGGTGGGTTTATCTCTGCGCTTTCTATCCTGTTCATTGGTCTATATTTCTGTTTTTGTGACAGTACCATACTGTCTTGATGACTGTAGCTTTGTAGTATAGTCTGAAGTTAGGGATCCTGATTCCTCCAGCTCTGTTGTTCTTTCTCAATATTGCTTTGGCTCTTCAGGGTCTTTTGTGTTTCCATACAAATTGTAAAATTTTCTGTTCTAGTTCTGTGAAAAATGCCATTGGTAATTTGATAGGGATTGCATTGAATCTGTAGATTGCTTTGGGTAGTATAGTCATCTTCAAATCATTATTGATTCTTCCAGTGCAAGAACATGGTATACTCTCCATCTGTTTGTGTTGTCTGTGATTTCTTTAATCGGCATCTTATAGTTTTCTGCATACAGTTCTTTTGCCTCCTTAGGTAGGTTTATTCCTAGGTATTTTATTCTTTTTGTTGCAATGGTAAAAGGGATTGTTTCCTTAATTTCTCTTTCTGATCTTTCGTTGTTAGTTTATAGGAATGCAAGATTAATTTTGTATCCCGTGACTTTACTAAATTCATTGATTAGGTCTAGTAGTTTTCTGGTGGCATCTTTAGGATTTTCTATGTATAGTATCATGTCATCTGCAAACAGTGACAGTTTTACTTCTTCTTTTCCAATTTGTATTCCTTTTATTTCTTTTTCTTCTCTGATTGCTGTGGCTAGGACTTCCAAGACTATGTTGAATAATAGTGGCAAGTGTGGACACCCTGGTCTTCTTCCTGATCTTAGAGGAAATGCTTTCAGTTTTTTACCATTGAGAATAATGTTTGCTGTGGTTTGTCATATATGGACTTTATTATGTTGTGGTGGGTTCCCTTTATGCCCACTTTCTGGAGAGTTTTTATCATAAATGGGTGTTGAATTCTGTCAAAAGCTTTTTCTGCATTTATTGAGATGATTGTACGGTTTTTATTTTCCAGTTTGTTAGTATGGTATATCACATTGATTGATTTACATATATTGAAGAATCTTTGCATCCCTGGGATAAATCCCACTTGATCATGGTGTATGATTCTTTTAATGTGTGAGTTCTGAAATTTAAATCATTGGATACATTAGACACCATAGCAAATGCAAATATTCATAGTCTCAGTATTGTTTTTTGTTTTTTTTTTTTACTGTGGTAACTCAAGTATTGAAACCAACTTAATCAGTTAAAAAACTAGATATTGTGACAGATTGAAAAATATATGTTTTCATTATCAATGTGCTTACACTCTAGTTTGGAGTAATATTGACCAATTAAACAACAATTGAAGTCTGCTGTAATCAGAGTTGAGAGGGGCATAGAGTCCCATGAGAGGCATGAGATTTAAGGTGATTTTAAAGAATTTGAATACATGGAGAAGAATGGAGAGGCAAAAGAAAGAAGTGTATGCAAACATCTTGAAGGGATTTCCATCCACCAATGGATGCCACTTAGATTATTTTTATAGCGTATTGTAAATAATGCTGCAGTGAACGTGGGAGTGCATCTATCTTTTGAAATTAGTTTTTTCATTTTCTTCAGATAAAGATAAACCATACCATTTTGATTACTATAGCTTTGTAGTATAGTTTGAAATCAGGGAGCATGATTCCTCCAGCTCTGTTCTTCTTTCTCAAGATCACTTTGGCTATTCAGTGTCTTTTGTGGTTTCATACAAATTTTAAGATTGTTCTATTTCTATGAAGAATGCCAGTAGAATTTTGGTAGGGATTTTATTGAATTTGTAGATTGCTTTGGGTAGTATGGACATTTTAACAGTATTAATTCTTTTAATCCATGAACACAGTATACCTTCACATTTGTTTGTGTCTTCTTCAATTTCTTTCACTGGTGTCTTATGATTTTCAGTGTATAGTTCTTCCACCTCCTTGATTAAATGTATTCCTATGTATTTTATTCTTTTTGATGTAATTGTAAATGGGATTGTTTTCTTAATTTTGTTTCCGATAGCTTGTTATTAGTGTATAGAAACCCAACAGATTTTTGTATATTGATTTTGTATCCTGCGATTATACTGAATTTTTTAATTAGTTCTAACAGTTTTTTGATAGAGTCTTTAGGGTTTTCTATATACAATATCATGTCATCTGCAAGTAGTGACAGTTTTCCTTTTTCCTTTACAATTTGGATGACTTTATTTTTATTGCCTAAGTGATCTGGCTAGGACTTCCAATAATATGTTGAATAAACAATGGTGAGAATTGGCATTCTTGTCTTGTTCCTGATCTTAGAAGAAAAGCTGTCAGTTTTTCACTGTTAAGTATGATGTTAGCTGTGGGCTTATCATATATGACCTTTATTATATTGAGTTATGTTTCCTCTATACTGACTTCATTGAGAGTTTTTAGAATCATAAATGGATATTGAATTTTGTCAAATGCTTTTTCTCCATCTATTGAGATGATCGTATTATTTTTATTTTTCATTGTGTTAATGTGGTGTATCACCTTGATTGATTTGCTGATGTTGAACCATCCTTGCATCTTGGAATAAATCTCACTTGATCAAGGTATATGATCCTTTTAATGTATTGTTGAATTCAGCTTGCTAACATTTTGTTGAGGATTTTTGCATCTATGTTCATCAGATATTGGCCTGAAATTTTTTCTTGGGTTATCCTTGTCTGGTTTTGGTATCAAGGTAATCTTGACCTCATGAAATGAGCTTTGAAGAGTTTCCTCTTCTTCTATTTTTTGGAAGAGTTTGAGAAGAATTGGTATTAATTCTTCTTTGAATGTTTGGTAGAATTCACCACTGAAGCTGTCTGATTATGGACTTTCGTTCATGGGGAAGTTTGTGATTACTGATTCAACCTCCTTACTAGTAATCAGTCTTCAGATTTTCTAATTTTTCATGATTCAATCTTGGAAGATAATATGTTTCTAGGCATTTATCCATATCTTCTAGATTGTCCAATTTGTTGGTGTGTAGTTCATGGTAGTCTCTTATAATCTTTTGTATTTCTGTGGTATCAGTTGTGATATCTCCTTTTTCATTTTCAACTTTATTTATTTGAGCCCTCTCTCCTTTTTTCTTGGTTAGTTTAGCTAAAGGTTTGTCAACTTTGTTGGTCTTTTCAAAGAACCGCTTTAGTTTCATTGATCTTTCTATTGTCTTTACAGTCTTTGTTTCATTTATTTCCACTCTGATCTTTGTTACTTCCTTTCTTCTACTAACTTTGGGCCTCATTCTTCTTTTTCTAGTTCTTTGAGGTGTAAAGTTAGGTTGTTTATTTGAAATGTCTTGTTTCTTGAGGTAAGCATGTATTGTTATGAACTTCTCACTTATATGCTTTTGCTGCATCCCATAAATTTTGGTATGTTGTATTTCCATTTTAACTAGTCTCAAGGTGTTTTTGACTTGTCTTTTGATTTCTTTGTTGACTTATTCATTGTTTAGCAGCATTTTGTTTAAGATCACATATTTGTGAATTTTCCAGTTTTCTTCTTTTAATTGATTTCTGTTTTCCTATCATTGTGGAAAAGATGCTTGATATGATTTCCGTATTCTTAAATTCATTAAGACCTGTTTTGTGGCCTAACATGATCTGTCCTGAAGAATGTTCCCTCTTCACTTGAGAAGAATATGTAATCTGCTGCTTTTGTATGGAATGTTCTGTATATATCTGTTAAGATGATCTGACCTACGATGTTATTTAAGACCAGTGTCTCCTTGTTGATTTTCTGACTGGATGATCTATCCATTGATGTAAGCAGGTATTAAAGTCCCCTATTATTATTGTGTTGCTGTCCATTTCTTCCTTTAGGTCTGTTAATATTCACTTTATATGTTTATGTGCTCCTATGTTGGGTGCATAAATATTTTCAAATGTTATATCCTCTGGTTGTATTGACCCCTTTATCATTATGTAGTGCCCTTCTTTGATTGTTATTACAGTCTTTGCTTTAAAGTCTATTTTGTCTGTTGTAATTATATAATTATAGCTAGTCAAGCTTTCTTTTGGTTTCCGTTTGTGTGGGACATCTTTTTGCATTCCTTCATTTTCAGTCTATGCATGTCCTTACATCTGAACTGAGTCTCATGTAAGCAGAATTAGATGTTCTGTTTTTTAAATTCATTCAGCCACTCTATGCTTTTTGATTGGAGAATTTAGTTCATTTACATTTAAGGTAATTATCGATAGATATGTACTTACTGCCATTTTGTTAACTGTTTTCTGGTAGTTCCTCTCTGTTTTTTTATTTTTCTCTTCCTCTCTTTCATTGTGGTTTGACGACTTTCTTTAGTGTTATGCTTAGAATGCTTTCTCATTATCTTTTGTGTATCTACTATAGGATTTTGCTTTGTGATTACTATGAGCCTTATATGTAACTACCTATATTTTATAACAGTCTATTTAAAGTTGGTAGCAACTTAAGTCTGAATGCATTCTACAGCTCTAAATTTTTACTCTCACCCCACACACAAATTGTATGTTTTTCATGTCCCATTTTACATCTTTATATCTTGTGTATCCCTTAAATAATTATTGCAATTATAATTATTTTTTTACCACTTTTGTCATTTAACCTTCTCAGAAATATACATAAAAAAAAAAGAATGAACTGCTGGTAGATGGGACAAAACAGATGGAACTCAGTGACATTAAGTTGAACAGAAGAAACTAGACACAAGAGAACAGCCTGTATGATTGCTTATATGATACAGTGATAAAAATGTTTATTTTTAGAAATTTTATTAGTGGCTCGATTTTTTTACTAGAATCTACATTTTTTTACTCAAGTCTTTTTTCATTTTTGAATCTATTAACTTTACTAAGATATGATTGTTATTGGTCACTTTTTCCTGGACCATACTGTATATCTATTCATTCTTCTTCAATTTTCTTTTATTTCTAAAAAATTGTCTTAAATTATACCTTTAGATATTTGTCTCATATTAATGCCTCCTTTTTTGGGGGTTCCTTTTTCAGAGATGCTAATTATGTGTTTCTTCTTTTCTTTATTTGTCATTATTTCTCTAATTCCTTTAAACTCTTTGCTCATTTCCAATTTACTTAGCCTACTTTAAGTGAGTCTGTTACCTAATATGTTTCTAACATCGCCAGTTCGGCTTTTTGCTGCTTCCAATTTGGCCTTTATTTTTATGTTGATTTTATTATGTACTTCACTACTTCATTAAACTTTGCCAATTCATGTATTCATGTTTATCTTCTTTTGTTGTTTTACGGGTCATTCACTTGACAGATATTTATGGAATGTCTTCTACCATGTATTAGACACTTCTCTCAATTGTTGCATCTCTTCTATGTGATCTTATTTTATAGAAGTGATCTCTCTCTCTCTTGCTCTCTTTCAAACACATGCTCTTTCTTTACACGCACATACACACAGACACAATTTAATAGCAATGTGCTTAATTAAAATTTTTATCTAGTCTCATGATAGTATTTTTCTAGTGGTATTCTTTCATTTACTTACCTCTTTATTCTTTTATTCATTCATTGGTTTGCTCCTTCATTCATTCATTTGCTTGCATAGATCTGTGTTCTTTCCTTTTTGATTCTCATTTATCTTTGAGTAAAATGAGTTCTTCTTGGCCAGTCATTTGTTGGAGGTTTGTATGAGGGTAGAGTCAGTACTTTGTCTAGGAATAAAGAAATCCTCCTTTTGTCATAAGGTTGAGTGTATACCTGATTTATTTTAGACTTTTTTCTCAGCTAACAGAAATTGGCTCTTCAGTGTTGTTTTTATTTTGAATCCCACATGCAGAGACACTCTAATCTTTTCAGTGCTCAGGGTTTCCAAAGATGTTAATCTCATCCTGTAGACACTCAAATCAAGCTTCTATCCCTCTCACTTTTTGAAGTCTCTTCTTTTCAAAGCTGGTTAATGACCAACTACTTTCTCTGTTTAGTAATTACTTCTCAGTTCTTATCTTGCTTGACCTTTCTGTGTCATAAGACCATGTCCATTGTGCCTCCTCCTTAAAGCTCCTTGGTTTCTGTCACTACTGACGCCTTGTTTTCAGTCTTCTTACTATCCTTCTTTCAAAATTCTACTCTTCAGCTTACTTTCTTCTTGCCATAAGAATATATTTTCTAGAGTGCAGAGCTGAACATTTCAATCCCCTATTTACATTCTTTCAAAACATTTCCCACCTCCATTTAAAGTCTTACCATTTAGCCTTACATTAAAAGATTAACATGTTCTGTCTCTTCCACATTTCTTAAGTTGTGTTTTCTATTGCTTTTCATCCTTCAGATCCTATTCTTCAGAGCCATACAAACTGGATATACTTCACCAAACATACCATAATGTTGAACATCTCCGTGATGTGTCTTCCAGTTGGATTATTCTTCCAGCTCTTTTGCTCTGAGGAAATCCATTCATCCTTCAAAACCATGCTCCTATAAATCTATAATCCTCTTATTTACATTAATCAATCCTTTTCATGTGTTTCTTCTCTACATAATGAATAATAATGCTTATTATCGCCATTCAGCATTGCAGTGTCCTAGACTGTGAACTCTTTGGCAGGCAAACTGGGGATCTTCTGCTGGTAGCAGTGCCTGTCAAATAGTAGACCTATGCTATTTATTTTCTTTCAGTAAATGAATAAAGATCTCATAAGATTTAGGCTTGAGACCATTGCCTCATTTCCTGTCTGGCACTTAAAAACATGGCCACTTGATAATGAAACAGGAGAACTCACAGACAGAAATTGTAGACTTTGAAGGTAATTTTCTCTCTATTCAGTATTACTTAATATAGTCCTAGATTTAACATGATTAACGAATGATAATGGTAGTTGTTTAATTATCATCTTGGCAAAGATAAAAAAGAAAATAACAATACTATCTCAGATTATCTATAATTCCCTAAGAAGGAACACCTGTGTAACCTTTGCATTCTGTCAGTCTGTGTTTGAAGTTCATATTTTTACAAAAATTTGATCTGTATTTTCATTATACACACACACACACACATACACACAAAACCTGTCAAATAGAGGGAAGGCCAAAAGACTTTTTGTGACCCAGATGATGTTATTTAGCTTTATGATAGAAGAGAGAAATAGGTACCGCTTCTTATTCATTAAAGACTGAGGAATAGTGTTCTATATTACATTCATGGTTGTATAATAATTTTTCAGTATTGTTATTTCCCACAATCATCCATGAGTGGACTATAGTTTAAAGGACTTGGGATTAATGCCATTTCAGACACTATATTATTTCCTCACCTTATGATTTGCCCTTTTGTAATGTTTGTAGTATTTACCTTGTCAGATTCATCTTGACTCTCTGCTCAGATCCCTGGAGACTGTCTTTCCCCTGTGAAGCAGTTGTTATATTCTCTTGATAATAAAATTCAGGCATAAATAGCTCTAAAGCACAGTTATATAAGGTCGTGTTATTTCAGTTGTGTTTTTTAAAAGGAAAGAAGTTGAAAGAGGGCATCTTTGTGGTGAGGTGTCAAGAGATAAGACTTAACTGAAATGTTTTGATGGGATTGTGATTCAGCAAGCCACTTAATGAGGACCTATTACATGCAAGACCCTGCTAGGCATTGCTCACTATTTCATTTAATCCTCACAATAACCCTGTGAGATAGGAGGCATTGCGCCTGTTTTTACAAGGAAGAACACAGTCTCAGAGAGGTCACGCAAATTGCTAACATCCCACAGTTAGTACGTGATAGAGTTGGAATCTCAACCTAGAATTGTCTGAATCCAGTTTCAGAGAGCTTTCCTTTATACAACTGCTGGCTTGCATTGAATGTAGTTTATATTGGAGAATCTACAAATGCCTATCACTAAAACCAGAAATCTTACTGCTTCTGTCATTCTAAAGCACACAACATTTTAACCACATTTAATATTTATTATATGATTGCAGCCATATCAAAAATAGACACAGCAAATTGTTTTTCACCAATAGAAGTACAAGATTAGAAGGATCAAATGACTTAATAAAGATTCCATAATCACTAATTGGGCTCTTACTGGTAGCTAAAGATCAGTGAGAGGAAGTCTTGTTTTGTTTGGAATGAACTGCTGTCCTTCACCTTCCTGATAAAATTTTACTTATCCTACAAGAGCATGGTTCAGATGTATCTTTGTGATTCCTTTCCTGGTCCTCCTAGGCAGTCTTATATAACCTTCCTGTATGCTGCTGCCACCCCTATAGTTACATCAATTGTCCATTTCCACTCTGCTACTCTACTTAGACTGTACAGTCCTTGAAGACAGAGATCATGCCTTTTCATCTATGTATTTTCAGGGCCTATACAGTACATGGCCCTCAGTAGTACTCAGTGAATGATTTTCAGATAAATGAATGAATAAAAGAGTACCTGAGTACATGCATATATGAATTCATAAATGAATTGCTTTGTGCTGAAGTCTTTTGTGTGTGTGCTTTAGCATGCTCTTTAATGTATAAAGTTTTGCTAAAACAAAAACAAACAAAAACAGACAAAACCCTTTAATTTAGAGGTAGCAAATGTAAGCACTGAAGTGGAACCAAATCCAGGTTACTGGAATTTTTGTCCTCCTTGTGCCATCATTAGGTGAATGACAAATCAGCTTTTATAGGGTCTGTATTTCATCTGTAAAATGAGGGAATCCCATATGGCAAATGTTACAGAGATGGCACTCAAATAAATAAACTTTGAAAAACACTGCTCTAAGGAACTAATGGGGGAGGGGTGTTATAGGCAGTTCTGGTTTTCAAACTTTTCTAACTGGCAGAACTTCTTGTCAAATAAAATCTTCCATAGAGCCCCAGAATATAAAATAGGTAAAAATTGAGATTTTGTGGCTGCCAAGCATCTTTGTCTTCTAATACCTGCCCAGTCTGTTCACTCATCACTTATATATCAGATATATTAGGTACTTGTCAAATTCATGAGTGAGTCCATTCTTAGGGTGTGGTCTAATTTTGCATCTTTAAAAATAAACAAAGAAATTACAGCTTCTGAATATGAAGATATTTAAAGACCAATAAAAATATTTTCATATATTCCTTTATGCTCTATCAAAATAATGTTACACAACATTCTGGTATTGCCATATTAGTTTCAGCCTTCTGTTTTTGAGATATTTCCTCTCTTTTTCATATGTTCACCTCAGTCTAGACCCCCAAACTTTTAGTAGGGCTGGGACAGACTGTTTGGCCCAAAATTGGGTGTCTGCTTCTAAATAGGTGGTAATCATTGCCAGAGTTAATATCCCATTAATTCAGTAAAGCCAGTAAATGGCACGCCATTAATTCATTTGATGTCCTCAGAAGATTCCTCACATTTTTTGCGTCTTTCTCATAGGAAGTCTGTAATGATGTGGTAGTTATATTTCTGAGAAAGGAGCACACAGAAATTGTGTGTGCTTGCTTGCTTAAAATAATAATGAACTTTGTTATTTCAGTCTTCTTCCCAAGAAAAGAAGACTTTTACACTGATGATGAGTATTTGGGGTTTTGAGCCTAAGAAGAAGACTTTGACCAAAATCTTATTTATCTCCCACATGTTCCATGAAACATGTTTGAAAAGCATTATACTGGTGGACAGTTTTAAAAAGCCTAAAGACATAGCACTTGTGAATGAACATTCAGAGTCTTCTGCATTAACTTAAAATTATTTTAGGTATTGAAGCAGAGACCTAATTTAGAAGAAGAAAATACTTGTGAATTCTTGCTCAAGCATAGGAGAAAGCAGAGGCAACTTACTATGCCATTTTAGCTGTTTCATATCTACAGTTGTTTCGTAGTCCAAGTTTTTCAATTTGATGTAAATTTGTATGAGAGTACATAAAGGAGTAGCTTTTCATAGGCTCCATACGTTCTGCAAACTACAATGCAAAATTACGCATTCTTACAAATAAATATATAATCATGATGAATAGTATGAATAAGAAAAAAGTAATGATGTGATAAGGCCCCGTGACACGTAGGGGAAGTCAGTAAAGTATTTTTTGAAGTAATGACCCGTAAGCTGAAGGCTGAGGAATGAGTTCACCAGGCAAAATGGAGAGATTATTACAGCGCAGGAACAGTCCTGCGGCAAGGAAGGCATGTTGGGTAAACCCTAAATGCAGTTTGGTTAAAGATAAATGAGTTAAAGGGGACAGTGATGTGGGGTAAGGTGCGGAAGCGAGTAGAAGCCAACATAGGAAGTTGAGGCTGAAAAGACAAGCTGGGACCGAATCTGTAGGGACTGGTATGTCACATGAAGGGTTTTGGCTTATCCTAAATGTAACAGGAAGCCATGAGGGATGTAAAGCAGGGAAGTATATAAGGAACTCTGCATTTTCAAAAGATCATTCTGGAGAATACATAGAGGGGGAGAAGAAGGGCTTCTTTCTTTGTCCCTTAGTTACAGTACTGGAACCTCTGGAACCAGTTACTGGAACCTCTTCTATGAAGCTTTCCTTGATGATTTTTACCCGTAGAGGTGGCCTTCACTAATTTGTTCGCCTAATGAACCCATTGTTTGTTCCTGTCACAGCACTTATCACTCTGCTCTGTGAGCCTGACGCGTGCCAAGGAGGCATAAGTATTGCAGAATGAAAAATTGTTGATTCATCTCTCTGAAGACTAGACAGTGGACATTTTAAGGTCGAGGATTATGTCATATTCATCTTGTATTACTCACAGCATCTAGCAAGTCTCTGTCACACACTGGGTTCTCAATGGTTTTTGTGGCTGCTCTTGGGAAACTGAAGGAAAAGAAGTGTCATTATTCATTTTGGGTGGAAATGGGAATTTTGGATCATAGATGCAATTTAATTTGTTATACTCTCAATGAAATTTGGTAACATTAATTGGGGTCCTAGAGCAGCTGTAATAGGTTTGTGAAAGTTACTAAGTAGCTCTGAAGGTGGAATTAAAATATTTCAATTTGAGCCTGAGCACGTTCCCCACAAATACTTAAGGGAACTGAAGATCCTTCATCCATACTGGCGCTTTACATTTGTTTGTAGACCTTCTATGGTTCACTTCAGGAGGTAGTAAAATTCCTCATGCTTCCTAAATCTTCCTGATCACATCATCACTTTGGTACAATGATAACTCTGAGATGGAAACCCTCAGATGTTGAGAGAGCTTACAATATCAAATTGTTCATTTATCTGAATATATGGCTTGAATATGTCATTTGAATGTAGGGCTTCTTTGTTCTTTCCCTCTTATTTAAGAGGCTGAAAAAACAAAGCAGTTTATATAATGTCTTATGGCACTTTAAACTATAAAAAATTAATCAGTGTACCAGTTACTTTTTTTAGAGTAGGAAAAATAATTCAACACTTTAAAAT
This sequence comes from Eschrichtius robustus, assembly GCF_028021215.1. Classification (NCBI taxonomy): domain Eukaryota; kingdom Metazoa; phylum Chordata; class Mammalia; order Artiodactyla; family Eschrichtiidae; genus Eschrichtius; species Eschrichtius robustus. The sequence goes on from NC_090826.1 coordinate 56,927,401, forward strand.
TTTTCCATTTAGACTGTTTTTATTGGAGAGAAACTCACTAATAAACCCATTAAGGCATTACAGTATTTATACTAGTAGAAACATGGGAATAGTTTGTCACTTTCTCTCTGTTCTGTTGTTGTCAGGAATTGACATTCATCCAAACAAATTGTACAATAAGAATTCTTTCTTTCTTGTCAACGTGTATTGATTTCAAGTTTGTGTTCTATTAGTAAGTTACAAAGAACACATTTTATAGTAGAAATTGGTTTTAAGTGGTTGTTTAGGAGACATGTCTTACTCAGAGCAGAATTTAGCCTAGCTACTTTGCAGTCTGACAACTATTAAACGAATGCCATTATCTCTTTGTTACTTATAATTCTCTCAGGCTAAGCTAATGGTTTAAGTTCATATTAATTTTTAATACTTCTCAATTTTTATCTCAAAAGTCCTTGATGCTTATTGCCTAATTAAACAAACATTTTTCTCTCCCAGAAATGCCTATATCTAAAAGTTGGGTGCTTATAGTCTTAAGAAATTTTACATAAAACATGTCTTTTTGTATTACATACACTATTTTTTTTTTATCAATCGTTTTTTGCTCTCCATTATTTGCATCCCATTACAAGAGTTTTTGGGAGGAAGCACATTTGTCTCTCCTTTTTATCTCCCCAACAGTCAAATCCAAAATCAGCTCTAACTGGGCACAGTAGCCCTGAGTTTCTGAAAGTGTGATGAGACCAGTAGATATAAACTCCAGGGAGGACTTTATATTTTCTGTATGGACTTCTGGCCATGTTTATCCATTTGCTGAGTCTAGAGAGTTGGTTTTATGGTTTGTGTTTACTTCTGCTGGTTTCCTGGAATTTCATTAGATTCATAAAGTTTGTGGATAATTATACCACAACCCTTTCACAAGACCCAGAGCGAGGTTGATAGCTCTGCTAGGCGGCTGTGGGGCCGTGAATGCGGATAGCACGTCACACTCCTCTTTGGCCAGCATTTCTTCCTTCCAGTCATACTACGTTAGATCCCAGCCCAAAACAGAAAACCCTTATCTTCTTGAACGAGACTTTATGCTATTTATTTTAAAAGGTTAATATCCACTGTAAAGAGGTTCTTAGACAGTTGTACTTTAGGAATCAGTAAAATTTCCAGAGGACTAGAGGAATGACATAGAAATTGCCGATGTCTAATTTTCTCAATTGAGGCCATTAAGAAACGGAAGAAAGAAATGCTCATGCCGCATTACATTATCATCATCTCCAAAATGGATATTTTCACATCTGAAAGAGTGATGAGTAGGACTTTTCCTGTTTAAAAAAATGGAGACTGTAACCCTAAACAGAGGACCAAGAGCCGTCCAAATATCCCACGTTCTCCAAGGAGAGCTGTATATAAAAGTGCTCGGGCAGCTCCCCCTGAGAGGGAGCCAGATGGGTTCTGACACCACTCATCACCCCAGCAACCTTCCAGTCCTCATATCAACTGACTCTGGGTCGGGGGAGGATGGTATGTGAAGAGGTGTTGGGGAAGTGAATTGTTGGCCTACTGAAGATGAAGAACCACTTCTGGAGATTGGGGGTGCCGTCAATAAAGAGAAGGTTAGATTCTATATCCTTTAGGAAAACAAAAGGGATTTAATATAATAAATGGAGTACATAAATATGAATAATGAAAGTGAAAACAGGCCAGCCAGGTAACCCGAAGGTTAGTGAAGCAGCTACCATTCCTAGTGCTGAGGGAGAAAGGGAAGATAGTATTATGAGAGTCTAGCAGTGAAAAGGAGGGGTCACCACCTTAGGAGCTGGAAGCACCAAGGGGTGGCTCTGAAGCTGGTGAGCAGACATCGATGGGGTGTTGTGTGGCTGCTTCTGGGTCTGCCTGGGGGTGGGGGCAGTGTTGTTCATGCTCCTGAGAAAAGGAAGAGAGTCCCTTCTCTCCAACTCTCTTCTTCCACTTTCCTCCTCACGATTCCTGTTGTCAGCACCTAAGGGAAGCCAGCTGGGAAGAGAATTTGTGAACTACCGTTTGCAATGTCTCAGCCCCAGCGTCACAGAGCAGAGTAACTGAACGGTTGGCTTTGGTCTGAAAGACAATGATAAAAAAACTGACACGGTATCTCATTTCTCCATTGATCATTTATGCAGAAGAATTTCTGATTGGTTCTTTATGTCCCCTTGAGCAAGGGAAAGGGGAAATGGAGCGAGATAGCAGGGCAGAGAGAAGAGATGGCAGCAAAGAAGCTTAACCTTCGCCACTTGGGGTAACAAGGATGCTTGAGCTTATTCTGGATAAGTACATTGTGGATTGAGCCATCTTGTCATTACTTTAATCAGAAGAATAGACGTGCTTAAGGGAACCTTACCAACAAGAGTTTCAGTGTGTACCAGTGGGGATGGGAACTGAGGAGATGAGAAAAGTTATTTTTTTTTCCCAGTGAAAGCTCCTACTTACCCCTAAGAAGAGAGCCAGCATTTGGACACCTGCCTTAGAGAGGGCATCAATATACAGTCTCTTTTTGTCAGAGAAGCAATGACACTTAACAGAGGACTGCAATTAAATGCCCAGTTACATAAGAAGACTTCCCTTTTCATGAACTCTTTCACTCTGCTGCAGTGTGGAAACAGCTAGAACCTAAAGAAAAGAGGGGTGAGGAGGAATAAAAGAGTAGATTATTCCTTCTGGCCCTTCCAAGTCCTACACACCGGCCACCAAGTGGCCCCACAGATCCTGGCCACTGAGCAGAGAAAAGGGAAGGAGATGGGATTTAAAGCACTTATAAGTTATGGACTCAATTTGAGCTGCTGTTAAGGAAGAGGAAATAGATTTAACATTGCAGATGGAAAACAGTTATTAGAGAAAAATTAAAACATGTGCAGAATGTTCAATAAATCAATTATACAAAAAACAAAATGAAACTTTTTTGAACATCATTTCAGAATAAAGGGCAATCTTTAAACTGGAAAAAACAACTTTCTTAAAAACTCAAAGTATTACCCTTATTTTTTTCATCTCTTCAGGGTTTGATCATTTCATCATGGTTTATATCCATAATGTAGGATTTTAGAATGATTATCATTATTCATTGAGCTTTCTATCAGTCAGAGATTACTAGTACTGATAACTGAAACCTGCCGAAGGAGAAATTTACACTATAGCTATAGCAGTCAGTCAGGGTCTTTTTCCTCATTTTAGCTTTTATATCTCTGTAGAGAAAGAGGGAAATACATAATTATATGAAGAATACTGTAGTCTTAGAAAATAACAGAATGTTGTGAAAGATTAATATAAGTTTAAAAGCGTCTTTTAAGTGGTGAAAGATAAAACCACAGGAAAACTACTCATATGTGCCAGAAATGGAATTTATAGTCATCATACTTACTCATAACTTTGAAATTCTTAGAAACACTTTGTTTTAATGAACCAAATGGCATTCTATGTATTGAGAAGCAAATTTTGCTAATGGAAGAATAATCTCAAATTAAGAGAGCCTGACTTCTCTTGTTTACATTTGCCTTAAATTTGAGGCGCTTAAAAACGTCAGTATCTTTTAAAAATTACTGCTTTTTGTCCTTACATGATTAGGGAGCATGACTCCAGAAAACTGATCAACTTAACTTGTATTCCAATATCAGAAAAATAAATAAAAATCACTTCGTTCACTTCTGCCTTGAAAAGATGTGAATAAGACCCAATCAGCTGCATAGTGATTGGTTAAGAGACTTGGCTTTAGAAATAAAGTTCTAGTCTGAACCAGCAGAGTATGTGACTTTGTGCGTATTTTATTACTGTTCCGAGACCTGATTCCCTCACCTGTTGTGATAATTGTGCCCACCTTATTTGGTTGGCTGCTCTAATGAGACATAATTGAACTCTTATATGTATAGTATAAACTGGCACGAGATAATTTCTCCATCCATGTTAGCCTAAACGAAAGGCAGCTGACACTAGCAATCAGCAATAACATGGCATGTATAATCTCTATTCTTCTATTTCATAATATTATAACACAATATATTATAATGTTAAATTATATTGTATACTATTATATAACAATAGTATAATACAATAATATAACAATGTAATATTAAACATGTTAATAACATTTCTCTGAATTCCCAAACAGAATCACCATTGCCACCCACGAGTGATGACATAAAACTATTTCTGCCTCACAAAAGCAATTTGAGATAAGGCCTGCTGACCTTCTTTTCTAAAAGCCATAAAACCATTCTAGAGCTCCAACTAGATTTTACTTATTCATTCTCTAACAGTTATTTATTGAGACCCTGCTTTGTGTCAGTCACTGTACGAGGCACTGAGGGAGGATATTTTAAAATTGCCCTCTGGCTTTGTAAAGTTTTTGGAGCAAATCTGTTATCAGTCAGGGTCCCAGCAGGAAACAGATTGCACTCCCACAGGGAGTGAAAGAGAATTTAATGCAGGTACTATTTACAAAAGGTGTGGACAGGGTTGAGGATAACCACAAAGGCATGATGCAGCACCATGAGGCTAGCAACAGTGGAAAGTTGCTACCAGCCTTATGTCTGAAGGGTCAAGTGGAGACAGTAGTTAATGGAACCCAGGGAAACCTATCTCCTTAGAGAGGGGTGACTGCAGGAGCTGTGATCTAGAGCAGAGGGCTTTCGCCACTGTTACACTCTAGCCAGCAGAGAGGAACCTTTCTTTCCTCCTGTCTTCCTGATGCATTTCCCAGGAGCCAGAGGGCTAGAGAGCCCATGGACTCAGTCTGTGAGGACCAACCTCCTAGGGCACAGCCAGGATGGAAAAGGTGTTGGAGTGGATCTTGAGGGGCAAACGTAAACTATCTAGAAAACAATCTCTCCTCTCTTTTATTTTGTTTTATCGGGTTGGCCAAAAAGTTCGTTCGGGTTTTTCATACCGTGTTGCGGAAAAACCCGAACGAACTTTTTGGCCAGCCCAATATATAACAGACGCTGGGTTTTATTTCTGAATGTAAAAGTGGTATATTTTAAATGTAGAACATTTGGAAAACTTCCTTGTAACTTGAGGTCTTGCTTTTTCCTAGCCAGGACATGCTCCCAGTCGAAGGCACGTGAATTTATCCAGTCAGCTCTCACACTCAAAGTGTTTTAAAACATAAGTTTATTTTCATGGCTAAGACCTCACAAAAATACTCTTGCATGCCCCAAATCTACTGATGTTACCCTGGAACATGTCTTTCCGCCTGTTATAAATTTCCTTAGCATGGCATCTTCCTGCATGTGTCACACCCTTAGTACATTAAATTCTTTCCCATATTTTTGCACACCATATACTTTTCTATTATCTCCACTAAACAAATTCTACTTATTATTTAAGGCTAAAAAGAAACGTCATTTCCTTCCCAAAGTCTTCCCTGAAACCTAAGCATTTTAACATTTCATTATATTCTTTGATTCACTCATTTTACAAACATATTTGAGAACCTACTCTGTACCAAGTGCACATTTAATATATGTAAGTCTTCCCTGCCAGACTAGACCTAAAATTCTTGAGGGCTGCGTTTGCATTGAGCTTCATCTGGATCCTAGAATGTCTTGTTCACTTCTAAGAAGATATAGCTAAGGTCTTACTCTTCATTTCTGCTGGGGAAACTTGATCCTTGTTTCTCCCTGCTGAAGACAGCCTAGAGATTTCTACTCCAGTTGTGTTGTTTTATCCTATTTTTAAGTGCATTTCCTGCCAAGCAAAATGGATCATTTTTTTGGCTCAGAAAAGAATACATCAGAAAAATTTGGAAAATATGAAAAAGAAAGAAAAACCTCCAATAACTCTTATATAATGTTCACTGTTTTAATTTTACACAGCTTCTTTAATAATTTTCTATGCTCACATTTTTACAGAATTATACTGATTGGGGATATCTAATCCTATATCCTGCATTTAAAACTTACATCTTTTAATCTTGCTTTTTCTTTGCTTAGGAGTATAAACATTTTTTTTCAGGTTCGGCCTTATAGAGGCCCTCAAGACTGAACATAACAGAGATAAAATGTCTGTTATTTGTTGACTTTTGTTAAGTTTCAAGCAGCCTTTGAGTAAAAAGCTCTAAAATTTTGCCTATTCCTCTTTGGTCAGTGTTAGAGGAGTTCAGTAATTGTAATCATTCCTTGATGTATGCTGAGGAAATTCTTTCCCTTGGCATATTGAATTGAACACCTGAAAGGCCTGTGGGGTTCTCTCCCTAGAAGACTTATAAAGGCAAAGTTTCTCCCTCCCCCCACTCTCTTATCCACTCTGTCAGTTTCACTGCCAACTCCTGCATAATATCATCAAATTATGTGTTATAAATTCAACCCTGGTTTCCTGGGTGATGGGACAATGCCACTACTTAGTGTTCCTAGTCACATAGCTACAATTCCATCACGCTCTTAATCTATATATATCTTCATGTTCGAGAAGCAGACTCTTCAAATCAGGCATGTATTAAGAGTTTTAAATGTACAGAGTGAGAAAACATAGGAGCTTCTTGAGCTCAGCATCGATGCAGGCCATTTTTGATGTTAAGATCTTGAGAATCCACCATGTGGACCAACGCTTCTTGGATTCAATGGTTTCCATACTGTACCTTTTCCAGTTCAATTCTGCAAACTCAGAATTCTTCATATTCTCTTTTAGACTATTGTATGTCTGAACTTTAAATTTGGGCCTGTTTTAATAGCCTGAGTTTTCATAAACCAGTGACTTTTTCCTCTGGAGCTGGCACAAGTGGGGGTGCATCCTTAAATTTTGGTAATGTTATTGAGGTTCTTTGTTGCTGAAGTGGCTTCCAGTGATCTACACAAAACAAATGTCATGAACCGCAGTGCCTCTGCTTCAGAATGGCCACGTTTGTGTGATTTAAACCAGGGAATACTAGCTCTTTCTAACTGTTGGTTGCTAAAATTCTCTGTGATGAATACTTGCCTATGTACTTATACGTGTAAGAGGTTTAAACTGATGGTACAATTGAAATTAAGATTTTTTTTGGTCAGGCATATTTTTGTATTGGTTTTCTTTCTTTTCCTTTTTTCTTTGACAGTAGTATCAATGGATCATATTCATTAAATTCTAAATCTGCCATGTTTTAGCTGTGTTACCTTGGCCCAATTATTTTTCTGATCCTCTGTTCTCTCATTAGAAAAAAAGATGAAAATAATCTCACAGATTTTTATGGGGATCAAATGAAATATTATATGGGAAAGTACTTTCTAAGTTTAAAGCCCTTCACTAATACATATTATTTCTGTATTCTTAAGGATCATTGATTATTTGGGAACCTAATTGTTATCGTCTATTCTTTTTCTCTCCTCTCAAATATCTTTGCACTGATGTCTTGGATTTTTGCATTTTGTGAACCTCTTTCCTCACATGTTAGATTTAATTGGCTTGGTAAATTGTGATATTGACTTATACATGTGCATTGTGTACATTCAGATGTTAGTGTGGAGAATACAAATAAGCTACGTATTTGTATTTAAGGATACTGAACTGTTCTTTTTTGTGTGTGTCTTGTTTTCCCCTGCAGGTCTTAAAAATTGTCAGCAAAGCTGCACTGAATAACAGACACCCTAAGAGGGGCTGCTTTTCCCCTTTATAATGAAGAAAAGCAGGAGTGTAATGACAGTGACGGCCGATGATGTAAGTTCCAAAAGTCAGTTACCGATTCCACCCACTCTTTGCTCAATAAAGAAGTCACTCCATAATTCTGTTCCAAGGGCAGGCAAGGTTGTCTAATAGTACCACTCTGTCGCTAGGTGTTTCTGTGACCTGGACACTGGCAGCCCTTGGACCCAGCACTCTACATGCTAGGCAGCCGGCACACTGCCCTCTCTGCAGCTTGGAGATGGGCTCAGTTTGAGCTTTGTGATTTTCATTTACAAAACCACCAATCTGTGGAAATTTTTCTTTTCACCCTGTTTGCATTTCTTGATGACTTTCTTGCACACTTTTATCCAAGTTCAGCTGATCCTTGAGTCATCTCCTATGGTGGGGTCTTTGACAGCTGTTTGTAACCCATCCTCTAGGACTTGGCTCAAGTGTGGGCCTCAGACCAGCAGAACTAGCATCACCTGTGTATTTATTAGAAATGCAGAATTTCAGAACCATCCCTCAGACCTAAAGATCAGAATTTGTTCCCAAGGTGATTACATATGTACATTATATACATATGTAAATTTCCATTATCTTCACTAAACAAATTCTACTTATTATTTAAGGCTAAAAAGAAACCGCATTTCCTTCCCAAAGCTTTCCTTGAAATCTAAGGATTTTCACATTTAATTATATTCTTTGATTTACTCATTTTACAAATATTTTTGAGAACCTACTATGTACCAAGTGCATTTTTAATATACGTAAGTCCCAGGCTGACTACATATGTACATTGTATTTGAGAAGCTCTGGCTCTGGGTCATTTGAAGAAGTCTGTAGACTCATCATTTTTAATAGCTTTGCATCTTGGTCAGCTGAGATTGTCTTTTTTGCTTTCAATTGACCAGTCCCCCATTAGTGTGTTTTTAATGGTCCAGTGTTTACTCAGCTTCTGTTTGTAATTGAGCTAAAAATTATATGCCACTAATCAGATGTGCAGAAGGAAGGGAGGGAGGGAGGAAGGAAAAAGAAGTCATTTTCCTTGCTGTCTGTAATAGCTCATCTTGTTGTTAAACTTCTAGTTCACAGATGGGGGAGGGGCTGGGAGGAACTTGAACTTGGTAATTAATAATGTAAACTGGTATGTTTTGAGTAAATGCCCAGTCTATGAGTATTTCTCCAAGTTCTTACTCCTTCCCTTCCATGTGGGCAAGTGGGAAAACAACATTAATTGACGTTATAGTCACAGGTGTGTGGTATTGTCCTTGCCTTGTATTTCCACTGGTTCTCACTGTTGTCCTATTGAGGAATAGCTCATTTCCCCAGATATTTGGTTGTCAGTCTCTGCCCTTGATCCAGTGTGCTTAGGCACATGGTAGGTATAACAGGTGGTGAGGGCTCTCACCCGGAGCAGGGGACCTTCTCAGCTCGCTGAGAAGTAAATTTGACCTTCTCCCCTGCTGCCTGGGCTCTTCACCTAACCTTTCAGTGGAGCTCTGATTGTTTAAAAGACTCAGCTTTGCTTTCTGTGTAGCCCTTACCTTTGGGCTGCTCACCCCATGAACCCCTGGTCCCTTTACCTTATGCTGCAGAAAACCCCTTGGCAAGCAAGCTGAGGCTAATTCTCAGTTTTCTTCTCTGTCCCTATCTGGGTTTGTAAGAACTTCTAGGACCCGCAAATGCAGAGTGAGACTTAGTTGTGCCATGGGGCTCTTGCCCACCAAAGCACACTCCTTTGCCATTGCCGTGTCTACTCTTTTGTGTTGAGACACTTGGTTAGTGATCTAGTCTCATCGCCTGTGCCATTTTTCCTTTTCTTCTTTCCCCCTTCCCTGCTCCTTGACCACAAGGCAACTGCCCTTAAGTCATATTCTAAGTCCTCAGTACCAGTGGTAAAACAGCTGTGTTCAGACCTTCATGCTCTGGTTAGGATATCTAAGGGGAAACTTCTGGAATTTAGAAATTCTGTTTCACTTTAAAAAAAAAAAGCTTGGGGTTGTCCCATAATACTATATGTATACTGTGTGCTCCAGATTCTATTTCTTTGGAAGAATAAAACTAAGCAATGCATCCTGTCTATAAAGGATGATCAATTATTTTTTTCCTTTTCATTCTATCATTGCAGTAATAATCCTAATCCTCTCTGAGGTAATGGTTACCACAATCAAAAGACAGGGAAGGTTGCATAGAAGAATGTGCAAAAAAAGAAAAGCACATTTGAAGAATACTAACCCCACCTAGACTGGTGGGGTTAGCTTAGTATTTTTACCTAGATTTGCACTGTGCGACATGGTAGCTGCTAGCCACACGTGACTATTAAGCACTTAGTACGAATGGGGAGGTGCTGTAAATGTGAAATACATCTTGGATTTTGATTACATAATAATACAAATAGAAAAGACTATAAAATATGTTATTAATAATTTTTGATATAGATTACATGTTGAAATGACAATATTTTGGATATACTAAACTAAGTAAAATATACTCTTAAAAGTAATTTCACCTGTTTCCTTTTTTTTTTACTTTTTTAATGTGACTACTAGAATATTTAAAATTATACATTTGGCTCCCATTTGCGGCTTGTACTTTATTTCTGGTGGACAGTCATAACCTAAAACTTTTCACCATGCCCCTCAACCTTTCCAGTATAGTACAGAAGATCATATCAGATGTTACACACAGTATCTCTTCCCTTACAACAAAAGCAAATTGGCAGATATTATATTTTTTTATACCACACTCTGAAGAAAGGTTCACCCTTAAGTCAAGGATATTTTATTATATTCTCATTATTTCAGTTCAACAAACAGTTACTCAGTGATTTAAATATTCACCTAATATTAATTTAGCACCTATTATGCACTCAACACTGGTTAGGTTCTAGGGATTAGAGTCCTTGTCCCTTTGTAGCTTATATTCTAGAGGGGAGGGCATACATCAATCAATAAGTTATAAAATAATCCCAGCTATGATAAGAGCTGTGGAGAAACATGAAGTTGGTCAGGGGGCAAAGAATGGTTGGATGGTGACAATAGGTGTTCATAGAAGGATAACATGAAGAGATGAAATACGGACAGTGAGGACATATAAGCATTGAGGGGGTGAGCCCTGTGAAGATCTGGGGGAAGAGAGTTTCTGGCAAAGGGAACAGTGTGATTTCCAAAAGTAACATTCAAATTAATGTTTTTTTCCCCCAAATCTTTGATCTGATGAGTGGTGTAGTTGGCCAGTATCACGCTGGTTAAAATAGGAAAATAAGTCCAAGATCACAAATTCAGTAGCTTAGAATTGACTGAATTAGATTTTGCCTTTGAGGATGTTAGCAAATTTGGGGCAGTAATTATGAGTATGAATTAGAAAGTTTGAGGTAATTATGAATAACTCAACTTAGGTTAATGAGTGTTTGCATAACATTGTTACTGTTTTTAGTATTTAACTTAATTTCTAAAAAGCTATTCCATTAAGCTCTTTTGTGGCAATGCATTTTCACATTAACTGAGGTCTTTTGAAACAAATTCTTCAAAGAATGACTCCAAATCTGTAAATTCAAGCTTCTTCGCAAGTCAGTATGGGATATATTTTGTGATAGGTGTGACTTTGTTACTTTTCAAATAACAAGTACCAAATAAGTACCCATTTAATCTATTCACTGCAATTAAACCTGATTGGTAATATTTCCATTTCTAAAAGAGGAAAAATGTCCAATAACTTTATTATAAGACTATTGTGGTTGGTGGTTTAACTAAGTGACATCCTCATTTCTGTTCTTTGGTACAGTGTTTCTTGTATAGATGGTAAAGTATAGGCTTTACCACCTATACAAGAAACACTGCTTTGCTTTCCAGATAATCAGTACTTTCTTTACATGCATATTTGGAACAAACTGAGTTATAAAAGTTCTGACTTTTAGTTTGTTCTTGAATCTCTTTAGGAAGACTTTGTCTCTCCTAAGACTTTCTGTCTCCTCAACTAGTCTCTAAGTCTTTTGAGAAAGAAACTTACATATACTATGCTTTCTCCTCAGCCTCTTATTTCTAACACACACACGTGCGCACGCGCACATACACACACACACACACACACACACACATAAGTGCTAGGCCTACAGTAGATTTAATATAACCAGTTACTAAACAGTAAAACACTGGCCACATTCCAGAATATTTCAAACTCTGGAAAACTGTAAATTGTTTTGTCTCCTTCCTGTTACTGAATTGTGGTTCTACTGAATTTTAAATAAGTGGTATTCCAAAACCATAAGTCAAGCACAAAAAATATGATGATATCCCATTTCCAGGTGGAGAGAGTGGGGCCCCTGAAAATTGTCAGGCCTGTTCATGCCCAGATTTTCATCATGAAAATGTGGTTTTGCATGGATGAGATAAGCATAATCACTAGAATATAGGCTCTGTCTCTTTTTGCTGATGTATCCTTTCTTAAGTAGCACAGAGCAAGACTTTAATAGGTGTGCAGAAAATATTTGTTGAATGAACCCAGCTGGACCCGTAAACTTGAGTTAATTATCCTTGTATGAACTAGCATAGGGATGGGTGGAGGAGCGGTGGGTGGAGAACTTTTGTTTGTTTAAACCTAAGGCAGTCTAGTCCCAGGCTCTCCTAAGTCTATTCTGAAGGGCTAGTAGGAAGTATCTGTCTTTTTAGGGCTACAGAGTGACTTCCAGGTGAGAGACCTTGGCCTGGTGTTAGGACTTCCATTATTGCTTAAGATACGAGTGGAGAGTGACAGTTACAACTTTTAAACTCCAAGTTGCTATCAGTGGCTACTTGCATTGCTGTAACATTTCTTGTCTTTAAGCCGGTGTGAATGGTGACCCAGGCAGAGGTTCTTTTGGGGCTTCCACTACCCACAGTACCAGGAACCAGAGTCACCAAGAGATATAGGAAGAATGAATAACTCTTATTATTGGTTATAATACAATGCCTCTATCTTCTCACAAGTATTTCATTCATGTCAGCATTAGGGCATATATTGAACACATGGCAGTTCAATTCGGGACCAGATAAAGTATATTCTTCTTTTTCTGAGCTCTTGTATGTTTGACAAGAAAAAAAAAACCCACCCCCAAATCCCCTCAACTCTGAGGAGACCTTTTGTAAGAATAGGAAAAGTCAGTTACCCAGTTACCCACAGTTATGAGTATCTTGCTGGCCTGAGATAGAAAATATATTTACTTTAAAACATTGAACAAGAAATGTTATACTTTAGCAAGTATAGTTTGTTCCCGTGTTGCAGAGTGATAACACTGATGTCCAAAATCTATTTTCTATGAAAAGCTTTCATTTTAGCAAGTTAAAAAAGAGAAAGAAAAAAAGAATAATTTAAAAAAGAGAAAGAAGATAAAAAGCCCTGCAATCCACATGCTTCTAACTGGAAAATATCATCGACAGTCCTAAAGATCACCAAGGCTGTGCAACTGATGTGTTTAAAATTTGAGAATTAGCCCCCTGTGCCTATGTGTTTTCTCTTAAGCTTTTGACGTCAGTGTTCGATTCTGATTGTGAGATAATGAATCAGGACTTTATGAGTGATCATTTAGCTTCTTCATCATTTAGCTTGATCATTTAGCTTCTTATTTTACTCCATCGTGCATCATTTTAAACATTTGAATTTCATTTTCTTTTTCTCTTTTTTCTTTCCCTGTGGTTCCTCTAGAATGTTAAAGATTATTTTGAATGCAACTTGAGTAAATCCTACAGTTCTTCTAGTAACACACTTGGGATCGACCTCTGGAGAGGGAGAAGGTGTTGCTCAGGAAACCTGCAGTTGCCACCACTGTCCCAAAGACAGAGCGGAAGGGCAAGGACTCCTGAGGGAGATGGCATTTCCAGACCGACCACGCTTCCTTTGGTGACACTTCCAAGCATTGCTATTACAACTGTAAGCCAGGAGTGGTGAGTAACCCCCAACTTAAATGTCAGTTCGAAGTTTTATTTTCCAGTTACTCCCGATACAATTTCTTGTTATTAAAATGTTAGTTATCCGTGGAGTAACTAAGGCTTTTGACATTTTGAGAATTTGTTTCCCTTTGGGTAGCAAAATGAGGAGTGGAGGTATCTCCTGCCTCTTAAGATTGGAAGGGGCCTATTGAGGAAGGAATGAGATGAGTTTTTATTAATGACAAGGAAAGCAAAATTACTGCCTATGATCTTTTTTAAAAAAAACTATTAGTGTATGTCAATATGATGTTTTAATTTAGAAAAGCAAAATTATATGAGTGCCTAAAGGAAGTAAAACATATATATTATATAGATGAATGACAGGAGATATTCTTATTACTGTACTCAAAATATAGTTATTCTTAGCTTCTTTTTATTGTAATCCCACTTTACTAATTTCAGTTTGTGATTATCTAGAAAATAAAACACTTCATTATAAATCAAAAGAGGAATGAAAATTGTACTATGAGAGATGCTTGGACTGTTCTGCAGAGTCTGTGTTTGTGAAAGAGGCTATTTTAATCTAGTGTTGAAACGTTAATTGAATACATATAATTTATAACTGTGGTTAAAATTGTGCCATGATATTTCTTCAAATACGTGTTTTTAATCACATATTTAGTTTTTAGCACTTTCTCTGGTTTTTCTTTTTGCTCTACATAATTTCCAAATATTTTCCAAGAATAGTCTGCTTACATAGCATGGAGTCTTATTAAAAAGAAAAATACTTTCTCTATTTTTTATGTAATTTTAAATTATAATAATATGGTGCTTTAAAAAAATCACTTTTCATTTAACTCATTTGTTAAGGAGAAAAACTAAATATATTAAATCACTGTGCAATATTATCACAGTAAATCCTTAAAATATGTGGTTTTTATGGTGTGCTGTATACCCTTGTCACATGCTGAGCTGTACAGTGCTGATGAGTAGTCCAGTATGTGCTCATTGAATGATGCAGGAAAGCTTTTAGTTGGTGGTTATCAAATACACTAAGAATTAGATCACTGAGACTTCAGCTCTCACAGTTATTAGCCTGAAATGGTTCATCAGTCTGTATGTGATAGAGAAGCATGTGAACGCGTCGTAGGGGGAATGGGTTAAAAATTTGAAAAGCACTGACTAACATCTGCTCCTCAGCTGAATTAACATTAGAATAGTCATAACCAATCATTGAGCACTAAAACGGGCATATTGCTCCTGCATTGCTTACTCAGTCACATAACTTATGTGTTTAGTCTTGGTTTGCTTCTGCATGATGGCAGATTTGGAGTTCAGAAGATTTCTACGGATTTATTTTTCAGCAAGTTGGCACTGGTGCAGTATTACCAGTTGTTACAATATTGAAATGCTGCTTCCATACCAGTTGGTAAATACATGCTTTCTTGAGTTCTCTGATTGCCCTTATTACTATTCCAGACTCTTCCCCAGAAGCAAATTCCTCACAAACCAACAACTAAAGAGGTAATGACTGGCACAGCAGGAGTACAGTTGTGTTGGGCGTTGGTGTTTTATCTGTTAGAATAACACTCCAGATGAAATGTACCTTGCAATGTTGGAGTACCTTGCAATGTTGGAGTTCATTTTACTCAAAGACCCTTTGGGAGTTGCAGAATTGTTCCTTTCTTAGAAGTATCGAATCCAGACTCTGACATGTGGGGCACACTTGTCTACCTCTGTAAATTGAATATATTCATCTGTATAAAGAGAGTAATTATACTTACCTCACAGGCTATTGTAAGGATTAAATATGGTAATCTTTCCAAACTACCTAGTTTAGTAAAAAGCACATGTTAGGCAATCAACAAACATTAGTCTCTCTTCTCTTGATCATTATCCATTAAAGCCTTTTGAAAATTAGAAACCATGTTTCAAGTATCACTAGCCTCATGCTGAGTGAAATGGAAGATTTAGCCATTATCCAGTTTGTCATGCAGTCAGCCAACACCACATATTAGTAATTCATTCATAATATGTCCGTTTTTTTTTTCAGTTACCTGGATAGTTTTTAAAGTGTGAGAGTATTCAGTCATTGACTCCAAATTTATTTTTAAGTCTAAGCAACTAAAAGCATTTCGGTATATCCCTTAAAAATACTTCCTTTGCAATATTGATGAATACCGGTGGAATTGCTGGCAGAGGAATCTAATTGAAAGACCATTTGATTAGAAGTGAGGAAGTAGGGTTCCAGATACCATCACTGCCATCAACTTGATGAAAGGTCCTAGAGGTAAGGGGTGCAGTATATACTCACTACTTACACTCACTACTTAGAACACGCAGAATGTGGAATCAATCTCCAGGTCTAGACGAGGGGTCAATAAGCTTTTTCTGCCAGTTAGTAAATATTTTTGGCTTTGTGGGCTTTATAGTCTCTGTTGCCACTATTCAACACTGCCATTGTAGTGTGAACATGGCCGTAGACAGTACATAAATCAATGTGTAGCTCAGCTCCAGTGAAACTTTACTTACATAAACAGGCAGCAAGCTAGATTTTGCCTGCCAGTCAGTTTGATGACTCCTATTCTAGACTAGTAAAAGTCTCTAGGATATGACTCCTGCTCTGATAATTGCTTTGACAGTTGTAACTGGGTGAAACTGACCTTGAGTTCCTGGTTGGTGTTCTAAATATGTCAAAAGTCTGGGAATATGTGCTACAGATCAAGTATTTAAAGCCAGTGAAGGAATTTGAGTGAGAACAAATGAAAGTTACTGCCCAAGGTATATAAAGTTAAATAGAAAAACAATGATATAAATTTAGCCCTTGTTTGGGGAGAGTATATTGGTGAAGGGAGGTGGCCATCACTGCAGGCAAAAGGCCTGGAATAGGAGGACAATGATTTGATTTACTGTGGAGAAAGAAAGGGTGAGGACCTGAGTCCAGTTGGGTGGACTTCCATCTTGCTACCTTTTGGATGAGTTTCTTTATCCTACAAAAACTCAAACGAATAAACAGTGGCGATGATACAGCTTTTCAGAGTTGTGTGAGAAAGAAAATGTAATATATGTAGCACTTAGTGGTTATTTTGATGTTATTGTTATTATTGTTATTTTATTGTTATACATAGACTGAATAGCCAGAATTTTGTGTTTTCTATTATTGGGGGTTCTGGAGGAACTTCACCACCTGAGTTATTGGAACCATCTTGGAAATATGATGAAAGAAGAAGTCAGATATGAAAACAAGATGTTATCCTCATTACTGATAAAGTTAATATTGGAATATGTACTCTGTGTCTGTGGGCAAGTAGGCTGCTAACACTGTACACCGTAATCATACAGACTTACCACCCAGTAATAGGAGGTGCTGGGCCTGTGCAGTCAGCCCTCGTCCTCAGAGGGAGAATCTACCTCTATGAAATTTGAAAATGGAGGAGTTGTAGAATCCTGCCCCAGTGAGACAGTAGGAAGGAAGGACTGAGTTGTGCATGTCTACCTTCTCCTTCTGGAAAGACCAGTGCAGATCAAATTACTCCTTCTTTCCAGGGAAGACTGAGTAAAAAGGCAGAAGGAGGTTAGGAATGTTAAGCTGGTGGCATTCCTGACACTTGGAAGACACGTCAAAAAGTGGGAAAAATACATTCTTCCGGACATTCCCCAACTTTTTCCCCCCTCTTTTCACCTTTAGTCTGGGGTCACACTTGGGATGTGGCCAATGCCAAGCCTCTGGTGGTCTTCACTTTCTGAATAATTAAAGGAGTTTATTGATCTACCAAATTTATCAAAGCAATGTCACCACAACCAAGTTAGGAAAATAAGCCAATACTCAGCCTTGAATGTCTACAGTTAATCTGTAATTTTAACTTTCCTCCATGAGGATCTTTTAACTCTTTAACTCCTTCTAGCCCTTCCCTGTTTACAGTTTTTAATTATCTATATATTTTAACCCCCAAATACACTAACCCTGGGATCACTTGCCTTTTTGCTTGAAGTAAGTCCTTTAGAATTTACTCTTATTTTTTGGTTTGTTTCTCTGAAAATGTCCTTATTTTGCTCTCATTCTTGAAAGTGTTTTCTTTGTCATTATGTAGCAGTTTCTTTATTTCAACACTTTTCCCCTTGCCTTTTGGCTTCCATTACTGTTGTTGGGAAAATGGCTGTAAGTCTAATTGTTTTTCTGTGTAAATAATCTGCATTTTTTGGGGGAGTGGGCTCTTGATTTCTGAATTCCATCTTTGATGTAACTAAGGGTGGATTTCCTTTTATTTATCCTATATGAGATTTACTGGACTTCTCAAATATGTCAGTTGGTGTCTTTCTCATCAGATCTGGAATATTCTTTGTCATTATCTCTTCCGATATTTTCTCTGCCAGCCTTTTGCTCCTCTGCTATTGGACTTATGATTAAATGTATTTTGAATCTACTTCTTTATCTTCCATTTCTTTTAATGTCTTTCATATGTATATAATGAAAAATTTTGTCTTCCTGGGCTGTATTCTGGTAATTGCTTTTGGTCTGCCTTCTGGTTTGCTAATTCTCTTTTCAACTATGTTTAATTTGCTGTTAAACCTATTATATTGAGTATTTCAATTTTGATTATTGTATTTTCTGTTTTTAAAGTTTGTATTTATTTAGTTTTTAAATATGTGAGGTAATTTTATGTAGTTTTCTTTTCCCTACATGTGTTAGTTATCTATTGCTGCATAACAAATAATCCCCAAATTTAATGGCTTAAAGTAACAAACATTTGTTATCTTATATTTTCTGTGGGTCAGGAATCTAGTTGTGGCCTAGCTGGGTGCCTCTGACTGGGTCCCTCACAAGGCCAAAGTCAAGTTATTAGCCAGTGTTACAATCATTTCAATGGTTGACTGGGTGGGAGGGATCTGCTTCCAAGCTCACTCACACGGTTTTTGACAGGTTCACCTCCTTGCTGACTGATGACTGGAAACATCAGTTTTTTGCTATATGGGCCTCTCCATTGTGCTACTCATGACATGACAGTTTGCTTTAATGGAGCAAGGGTTTTTGATAGAGAAAGACGGACCAATAGAAGGTGAGCAAGAGAGAAGTCAAAATCTTTTTAGTGACATCCCATCACTTTTACAAATTCCGTTCATTAGATCTAGCCTACACCCTAGGGGAGGAACTGTGCAAGGGCCTGAATATGAGGAGGTGGGCATCATTGGGGACCAATTTAGAGGTTGCCTACCACATTGCAGATGTTTTCAAGCTTTTAAAAATTTCTTTAAATATAGCAAGAGTAAGGAGAAATAGACAAATCCACTATTATACTTGTAGACTTCAACACTGCAGAAAATTGATAGACCAAACAGGGAGAAATCATTACAAATACATTTGATGTGAACAGCACTATCAATCAACTTGATTTAATTGAAATTTTTTAGAATACGTCATCCAACAACAACAGAGTATACATTCTTCTCAAGCTTGCATTGAATGCTCACCAAGATACATCTATCACACACACCTTAACAAATTTAACAGAGTAAAAATCATATAAAGTATGTTCTCAGACCACAGTGGAATTAAATAAGAAATCAATAACAGAAAGATAACTGGAAAGTCCCAACTATTCAGAGATTAAAAACCCAACTGTAAAAAACAGACCAAATGGGCCAAAGAGAAATCTCAAGAGAAAATTAAAAATATTTTGAACTAAGTGAAAATAAAATTAAAATTTACTATTATTTATGGGATGCAGCAAAAGGAGTGCTTAGAGGGAAATTTATATCTATACCTATATATATGTCTATATGTCGATTTATGTCTATCTCTGTATAGAGATATATTTGACAAGAACAAAAAACGAAATCAGTACTTCTTCTATCTTAGAAAACCATAAAGAAAAGGAGTAATTTAAGACTCAAGCAAGCAGAAGAAAATCAATAATTAAATTAGAGCAGAAATCAGTGCAATTGAAAACAGGAAAACAGTAGAGAAAGTCAGTGGAACCAAAAGATGGTTCTTTGAAAAGATCAATACACTGATAAACCTCTGGCCAGGCTCACCAAGAAAAAGAAGAATAGACATAAATTACCGCTTTAAGAAATGAGAGAACATCACTATTGATTCCCTGGAGATGAAAAGAATAATAAAGGAATACTGTGAACAACTCTATACCCACATATTTGAAAATTTAGATGAAATGGACTAATTCCTTGAAAGACTCAAAAGTACCAAAACTCACAGAGGGGAAATAGATAACATGAAAGGTCTGTATCTATTAAAGACATTGAATAGAAAATTATTAACCTACCAAGAAGAAGAAAGCTCTAGGTCTAGATGGTTTTCTTACAAACTTTACCAAACACTTAAAACAGAAATGATACCAATTCTTCACAATCTGTTCCAGAAAATTGAAGTAGATGGAACACTTCCCAACTCATTCTATGAGGCCAGTGTTGCCCTAACACCCAAACCAGACAAAGACATTATAAGAAAGGAAAACTGCAGTATCTGTCATGAACATAATAGATACAAAAGTCCTCAAAAAATTCAGCAAATAAACTTCACCAATGTATAAAAAAAATTATACCCTATGGCCAAGTGGGGTTTATTCCAGGTATGCAAACCTGGTTCAACATTTTAAGGTCAATCAATGTAATCTACCACACCAATAGATGAAGAACAATCATGTAATCTTATCAGTTGATGCAGAGAAAGAACTTGGCAATATACAACACCCATTCATGGTAAAAACTCTCAGCAAACTAAAAATAAAGGAGAATTGCCTCAACTTGAAGACCTCTACAAAAAACCTATAGCTAACATACTTAATGGTCAGAAGCTAGATGCTTTCGTTTAAGATTGGGACCAAAGTAAGGGTGTTCTGTCTGACCAGTCCTATTCAGTATTACACTGGAAGTCCTAGCTAGTGCAATAAGCAAAGGAAAGGAAATAAAAGGCATACAATTTGGAAAGGAAGAAATAAAACAGTCTCTGTTTGCAGATGACATGAATGTCTATACAGAAAATCCCAAAGAATTGGCAAATAAAACTTCTGAAACTAATAAATGAGTAGAGCAAGGTTGCAGATTACAAGGTTAATATATAAAATTCATTACTTCCCTATACATTGGAAATGAACAATTAGAATTTGAAATAAATAAATATTATAATAATATTATTTATAACTGCATGAAAACAGAAAGAGGAGTACTTAGATATAAATTAAAAATATGTACAGGATATGTATTCAGAAAACTATGAAATTCTGATAAAAAAACCAAAGGAATTCTAAATAAATAGATATATGATGGTCATGGATTAAAAGATTCAAAATTGTTAGGGTGTAATTCTTCCTAACTTGATCTATAGATTCAATGCAATTCCAGTCAAAATACCAGCAAGCTATTTTGTAGATATTGAAAAACTGATCCTAAACTTTGTATAAAAGACAAAAGATCTGGAATAGCCAACACAATAAATACTGAAGAAGAAAAAAGATGGAAGAGTCACACTACCTGATTTTGACTTAATATAAAGCTACAGTAATCAAGATAGCTTTATATTGGCAAAAGAATAGTGGCATAGATGAATGGAACAGAATAGAGAGTTCAGAAGTAGACTGATAACATACAGTCAACGGATCTTTGATAAAGGAGTAAAGGCATTTCAGTTGAGAAGACATAATCTTTCAACAAATTGTGTTGGAAAAAATAGCCATTCATATCAAAAAATTAATAATAATCTAGACAGAAGCCTTACATATTTCACCAAAATTTACTCAGAATGATCATAGACCTGAATGTAAAATGCAAAACTACACAACTCCTAGAAGATAACATAGAGAAAACCTAGGTGACCTTGAATTTGGCCATGAGTTTTTGATAAAATACCAAAAAAACCCCCCCATGGTCTATGAAAGAAAAAATAATGATATGTTGGACTTCATTAAAATTAAAAATTTCTGCTCTGTGAAAGGCACTGTTAAAAGAATGAAAAGACAAGCCACAGACTGGGAGAAAAGATTTGCAAAACACATATCTGAAAATAAAATTGTATCCCAAATATACAAGAAACATAAAAAATTCAACAATAAGAAAACAAATAATCCAATTAGAAAATGAGCGTATGATCTGAAGAGACAACAAATCAAAGAAAAAATATATATGGCAAACAAGCATGTGAGAAGATGTACAACATCATTTGCCATTAGAGAACTGTCAATTAAAACAATGAGATGCTATTACACAGTTATTAGAATGGCCAAAATCCAAAAAAAAAAAAAAACCCAAAACAAACCAATTGCTGGCAAGAATGTAGAGCAAGAACTCTCATTCATTGCTGGTGGAAGTGCAAAATGGCACAGGCACTTTGGAATACAGTTTGGCAGTTTCTTACAAAACTAAACATAGTGTTATCATATGATCTGGCAATCATGCTCCTAGATATTTACTTAACTGATTTAAAAACTTACATTGTCACAGAAACCCACACAAACATATTTATAACAAATTTATCAAAAATCACCCAAAGCTGGAAGCAATAAAGATATGCTTTAATAGGTGAATTGATAAATTGTGGTACATCCATACAGCGCAACATTAATGATGAAAAGAAATAAGCTGTCAAACCACAGAAAGACATGGTTGAACCTTAAATTCTTGTTGCTAAGTGAAAGAATCAAGTATGAAAAGGCAACATACTGTATGATTCCACTTACATGGCATTCTAGAAAAAAGCAAAACTATAGAGATGGTACAAGATCAGTGGTTGCCAGGGGCTCAGGAGAGAGTGTTGAAAAAAATGAATGAATCTTTAAAACCCTCAGATTTAGTGAGAAATGTAGATGTAGACAAATCAATATAATACAATATATTTAGTTCTAGAATAAGAATACAGGTGAGGAGCAATGAATTCTTCCTTGGAGGGGAGAAGCAACAGTGAAAGCTGTTATTTGTCCTTGACTCTGAAGCTGAGCAAGCATATATCTGCTGGACAGAAGTAGAAGTAACATTTCAGACAGAGGAAATAGCATGGACAAGACCATGACTCCTTGAGACAAAGTGACATATTCAAGGAATGCAAGTATTCATAGGGCATGTAGGGTATGTGAGATGGTGTGGGTGGAGATATGGCTTAAGTAAAAGGCGGGAAATCTGAGTTTGAAAAGGTGGGTAGAGGTCAGAACGTGAAGGGTCTTACAGTTTTGCCTTTATCCATATTAATAAATTGAAGCCATTGGATTTTTTAAATAAGTTGAATATAGATCTGTAAGGTAATAAGATAATGAGAGACAACGTAGAGGCTGTTTGGAAAGAGAAAGGTTGAAGGTTGAAAATCTAGAGAGGAAGATTTCAGAGCGAGGTGGGTGATGGATGCTGAGGGATTTGAGCAGGCAGTAGGTGTGGGAATGAGAAGGAGGAGGAAAACTGAACAACCCTGGGGTTGAATGGATGGGAAGTGGTGCGTAGTTGAATGTGGATTAGGAGTATGGAGGAGAAGCCATGAACATGCAGCAGTTTCTTGTTCAGCTGGATGAATGGAAATGCCATGAACAAGGACAAAAAATGAGGGGATAAGGTATAAAGGGAAAGATGGTGGGTTTAGTTTTGAATAGGGTGAGTTTAAAGTACTTTAAACATGTTACTAAGTGGATATTGTCTGGGAGCCGTTAAAAATGTGTGTGTGTGTGAATATCATAGTTTGGAGGTCATAGGTGTACAGGTGGTAATGAGGTAATGGAATGAATGAGATTACCCAGACCAAGTATGCAGAGATTAGTCAATATCAATTTTTGTCTTGAACTAAGGATATAGCCCTAAGGAATAATAATAACAAGGGGTCAAATAAGGGGGAAAGAAGAGCAGGGAGAAGGCAGAACATGAACAGAGAAATAGGAAGAGAATTAGAATAGAGAATTATTATAAAAGGACAGAAGTTAGGCCATAGGGAAGGTTTGGTCAGCAAAAACACAAGTTGCACAGAGTACAGGTAAGATGAGGACAGAGAAAAGGCCTTCGGATAATTCAATTTAGTGGACATTGGTAACACTAGTGGAAGTCTTAGTAGCATCATGGTATCAGAATGCATGGGATTAAGAGTGAACCAGGGAGGCAGAGGGATGCAGAGGAATGCACAGCAATGCATAGGTCCTGTGCTAGTTCTGTTGGGCAGGTACATATGTTCTTTTGTATATCGGATACTATATTAAAAGTGATACTTGGGGGCTTCCTTGGTGGCGCAGTGGTTGAGGTTCTGCCTGCCAATGCAGGGGACACGGGTTCGGGCCCTGGTCTGGGAAGATCCCACATGCCGCGGAGCAACTAGGCCCGTGAGCCACAACTACTGAGCCTGCACGTCTAGAGCCTGTGCTCCGCAACAAGAGAGGCCGTGATAGTGAGAGGCCCGCGCACCGCGATGAAGAGTGGCCCCCGCTTGCCACAACTAGAGAAAGCCCTCGCGCATAAAAGCGAGGACCCAACACAGCCAAAAATAAATAAATAATTAATTCAAAACTTAAAAAAAAAAAGTGATACTAGAGGACAAAATACAACTTTAAAAAAGCAAAAATTAGAGCTGAGGAGGAAAGGATAGCAATAAAATATTACTCGTTCAAGTTTTTTGTTAGTGAAAAGAGTGAGAATGGAAGCTGATTGGGGTAGACAAGATTATGGAAAAGTGTTATAATGTGGAGATATTTTTATCTATGCTGAACAGAAGGAACTGGTAGATAGGGAGAGATTGAAGATAAGAGAGATGGGCAATAATTAATATAGAATATAGTAGGAGTAGCACAAGGAAAGATAAACTTTAGACACGATTAGAAATATCTTCTTTTGAGACATGTAAATCCAATGCAGAAAAGAATGAATATATTGGAAATGACAAGGAGAGAAATAGGAGAACCTTATTTCCAAAGGTGGAGATCAGTGGTCGTCAAATATTAGAGTGGTTCAGAATCACTTGGACAATTTATTGAAAAAGTTGGTTCAACTTATCGCTGAACCCCAACCCTAGAGCTGGGTGTCTGAGATAGGGCTGGGGATCTGTAGTTCTAATAAGTTCCTAGGTGAAACTTGAGGAACTGACCTGGGGACCACATTTTGAGGACTCTGGCCTAGATTTTCTCAGAAGTAGGAGGTTAAGTCATCTGCTGAGAATAAGGGGGTGCGGACCCTCTACTGTCCTTTCAACCAAAGGCATACATTGTTCCAGATCACCAAGCATGTGTTTCTGTCTGGGGGCATTTCTTTTTTCTGTGCCATGCCAGCTGACCTGTGGTGGGACTGAACTCTCAGGTGTGAGATAACAGTACTGCTCTAAGAATGCTCACATCTTAATGATGCAATAGAACTATTGTCAGCTGCATTTTCAGTTGAATAGGAAGAGCTCAGAGATAAAGTAGGCAGGGAATCTTGTTTCAGGGTTTTCCTAATGGTGCACTTTTTCATAAGAAACAGTTCTGGCTTCTCCTTTGTTATTCCCTCAAAGAAGATTATAAATATCAGTTTGCTTGTGTCCCACCTCTGTCTGCCTGAGGGCTGTGCTTTGCTTCTCTAAACGTTTCAGTTGTGAACATGATGATTCTATTTGGGCATCTATTAACTTAGGTGTGATGTCCTTAATGTTCGCTGTCCCAACTTTCACCTACATTGGGGAGAGTGGTGTCAGTTGCCCTGTTGCTGTCTGGAAGGCTGGGAGCAATTTCAACTGTTCTCATTATCACGGAAGGGAAATGCGGTCAGTCCGCTGAGGTGGTAGTTCAGAAACATGGGCTATGCTTTATTGCTCCCACAATCTGTAACAAGTTTACAGTCTGATGGGGTTTTCAATAAAAATATTTTATGCTTTGGGGTTGCCTCTCAACTACAGAGCCTAAAGCCCTGTTTTAAAGATCAAAATACCCACAGATGCTGTGCACAAATGCCATAGATTCAACAAAAGCTGGTGTGAAGATGGGAAATTGATGACACATCTGTTTAACTCCCACCAGGCTTTACCACCCACTGAAATCTTTTGGCTACAGAAACTGCATTTGTGACTTGTGCATCGGGCATTGCAATCTACAAGTCAGCAGTTCACAAAGTTCCCCCTGGATTCCCCCTGTCAGGTATGTGAGATAATAGACAGTGGATATTTAAAATCATGCATCATCCACTCCATACCTCGTTGCTTATATATTCTCAATAAGGTCAAAATTGTGTTAGAATATTAGGATATATATTAGGATATACATTATATAGAAGGTACTTAGGATAGGATCTGGTCTATATGATTATAATAATTGGTATAATACTTTAATATTGGTATTAAATATAATACCGATAATATAATATTATACAATAATATAATAATATAATAATGTAATGTTGGTGTAATATAGATAATATTCTCATTATAATACATTATAGTATATAATGCCCTTTCCATCTCCTATTTTATTTAAACTTAACTCCCGCAACAACCTTGCAAGGTGGGCACTTTTTCCTTAAGGTAAAACAAAAATAAAAATGACTTCAACCTAAGTATGATCATGGGCATGAAAGGTTTCATAATAGGGAAAGACTCCATTTTTGATGATTGGTGGCTGACGGCTTTCAACTCTCCGCCTCTCCCCTTTCCTTTTTGCCCCACATCTAGGAAGGATAAGTACATCTGGACACTCCCTCCCTTGGTGCCTGTGAGAAGTTCAAAAGATGCAAAACTCTGCTCTCTCTGGGAATCCTCATCCCGGCCCTACCCGCCACCCCTTAATCATAATAAAACCCTAAGCCACCTTCCACCTCCCTCTCAACTTTGTTTCACCTTAGACGGAACCTGAGCCCTTCTCCTTGGGGAATCCTTTTGCTGTTTATTATATGAGTAGTAAACTAATTTCATATCTATTAGTCCTATGTGTCGTTCATCCTGACATCTGTAAATTCCTGGGCAGGGGCTGCCCAGTGTCCTGCAGGAGATGTTAGGTGCCCGGATAAAACAGGTTTCTTAGTTTTAGATAAGCTAATAGTGCTTTATTCCTTCAGATATGTGGTCATTTCAGACAACAAAAATAATGAAAAAATATTGTGGTTAACTCAGGGCTAAGAACTGAAAGATGAACAGGACATGGTCTCTGTCCTTCTCTTCAGTAGTTATAGTCTCATAGAAGAGGCAGACATGTAAATTAAAAAACTACAAAATTATGTCATATGTAGTATGTACAAGGTACTATGGGAATGCAGGAGAGTGAATGGCTGTGAGTCTTCCTGGATTGAACAACACGTGTGTAAAGTCATAAAAGCATGAAAGAGGATGGAATGTTGAAGGAACTGTATTCATATTTATTTGGCTGTAGAACAGGGTGAGTGTGGTGAGATGCAGTTGGCAAGAACCTTGAAGGCTCTGCTCGTACATTGGATCTTATCCTAAGGACATTGCTGAGCTACTGGAGGGCTTTAAGAAATGGAATCAAAGAAGAATGTTTTTATTTTAAATAGTTCACTTTGATGGCAGTGTGGAAGATAGATTGGTATTGAGACACAGAGATAATTTAGACTTGCTTTAGTCCAAGTGAGCAGTGATAATGGCTGCTGAGTCAGGACAAAGGCAAGGAAAATGGTCAGAGGAGGACATATTTGTGCCAGACACTGTTCTAGGAGCTGAGATACAATGGGATGTAATGGGAGAAATCTCTGTTTTTATGAAGTTTACATTCTAAAGGGGTACGTAGGAGAGAACCCCTGATGTCCACCCTTTCCTTCTCTCTAACAGTAAGAAAACTTTAGAATCGTAACTGAGCCCAAGGCTCCCCAGAAAACAGATGGTTCTTTTTGGCCTTTCTTGCAGCTTCTTTTTAGTCTAGCTAGAACCTAGTTACACTAGATTCTGGCCAGGTCATGCCCTTGAAATCGAAGGGCATCCTTTTCCTTCCATTCTCCCCCTTTCTATGGGCAGCAATGAGTATGCAGTGGTGAGGTTGCTTGCACTTTGTGGCCAAGGTTAACACCACGGGCCTGATGCAGCAGCAAAACTGAAGGGCCCTGAGTATGTGACAACTTCATAGAGAGCCACCACACCACACTGGGTTTTAATGTGAAGTAAATACAGTTGTGTTGTTGTTCTGTGCTTCTCTCTGATATGGCATCTGAACCTGTATCATAAGTAATACTGGGAGAGATATACAGTTGTAGTGGAGGTTTACATAAAGGGGATGCCCAGGTCATGAATCTTACAAAGGCAGTCATCTAAAAGTATAAATAAGTTATATAAGTATGTTGTATACAGTTGGATCTGTTATGCTTAATATATTATTATTCAAAATAACTACTAGCTGTAATTTGCATGCAAGGAAGAGGTTTACAGAATGCCCAAGCCAGTTAGTTGGTTGTTCTTCAGACAAGAAAGACCCACTTGTACAAAGTACTTACATCTGAGTGTGCCAGCCAATGTGATGAGAGCTGAATATCCCTTCATTATGACTTCTTATTATGTGATGTACTTACTAATCCAATCTTAAGTAAAATGGTTAGTTAGTTGATAAAGGCATGAGTCTGTTCATTGAGGTGCAAGCTGATTACAATAGTGATTACAATAATTAACAGAAAACTATAGACTGAAATAATATGATGAAGGAAATAACCAGGGTGATGTGATGGAGTAACTATGAGCTGAGCAAAGGAATGGTACTTAGATAAGGTAGCTATGAAAGACCTCTGAGAGGAGATGATATTTGATTGATACCTAAATGATAGAAGGCAGTTAATCTATTCAAAAAGTGGTGGTGAGGGGGCGCAGCCTCTTAATAGGCAGAGGGAATAGAAACGTAAAAGCCCTGGGATGGGAAAGAGCCTAGTATATTTGAATAGGAGACCGGAGACCAGTGTGGCTGGAGCACAGAAAGCAAAGGGGAGGAGGAAGGAAGCTGGGATTTGAGAGGCAGGGAGGAGTTAGATCACCTAGTTACTTGTAGGCTATAGTAAGTTTTGTTTTATTCTGTGAGCAATGAGAAGCCATTACAATGTTTTAAAAACATGACAGGGGGGCTTCCCTGGTGGCGCAGTGGTTGAGAATCTGCCTGCCAATGCAGGGGACACGGGTTCGAGCCCTGGTCTGGGAAGATCCCACATGCCGTGGAGCAACTGGGCCCGTGAGCCACAATTACTGAGCCTGCGCGTCTGGAGCCTGTGCTCCGCAACAGGAGAGGCTGCGATAGTGAGAGGCCCGTGCACTGCGATGAAGAGTGGCCCCCGCTTGCCACAACTAGAGAAAGCCCTCGCACAGAAATGAAGACCCAACACAGCCATAAAAATAAATACATAAATAAATTAATTTTTAAAAAAAAAAGGAAAGATCGTTCCAGTTAGTTGCAGTTCGTGTAGGATAGTGAATATAAGTACTTTAAAAAAAAAAACAAAAAACATGACAGGATCTGACTTTAAAAAAATAGTGTTTTGGGTACAGGTATAATGAATTGCAGGGTCAAAGTGGAAGCAGAGACTATTGCAGAAAAGTGATTGGAAACAGGATGATTCCAGAGGAGCTGGAGAGAAGTGAAAGGATTTAATTTCTGTTTAGAAGTATATTGATAGGGCTTGCTAAATGGAATGCATGTAGAGGTCTGGGGGAGGAAGGCATCAACAACCAATCCTATGCTTTTTGCTTGAGCGGCTGGGTTGATAGTGGTGCCATTTGTTGAAATTAGAAACACCTGGGGAAAGATTTTGATGGGTATAAACCAAAAGACCCATTTTGGACAAGTCAAGTATGAAGGTGGCGATGGTTTGTGATGGCCATAGGCAGTTAGAGGTATATGGGTCTGGAGGAGAGTTAGAAATTTGATAAGTCATCAGAATAAATATAGCATTAATACTTTAAAAGTTCATTTGGTTTATAAGTACTTCAAACAAACTAAAAATACAGAAAATAATTCAACAAACACCATCTATTGCTATACCTGCTATCTAGATTTAACAAATGTTGACACTTTGCCTTTTTTTGCTTCAGTCCTTTTAAAAATATGATGTTGCAGATTAAGGAGTGAGAACATTCTTAAAGATGCTGGGAAGACAGTGGCTTAAACGCATTTCAGTTCTCATCCACTCTGAGCTCTTCCTCTTCTGCCAGTAGACAGGTCCTGGAGGATAAGAAAGAAACTTCAGATTCTTTCACAACCTTGCCAAAGATAGGATAGGACTTTCTCCCTTCTGGCAAGGGGAGAGCCTGGAAATCAGCAGTGAAGAGTCCCAGAATGAGGATGAGAATGCCCGCATCCTACGACAGCTTAGCCCTCAGAAACTCGTGATCTCACACAAATTTACATGCATAGGAATATATCTAATATTCTATTTCTGGATTCCTAAACACTGAGAAGTAACCTAACCAGTTGCTGGATCCTTCTACCTTTTAGGTTGGGAGAGCATGAAGAGGCCAAAGCAAGAATATGAGAGAGGTTTCCTCATGCCTCAACATGCTACCAGTGAGGTACCAACCCCCACAGTACTGAATTATAAGAATGGAGGTTGGCAAGACTGCTACTGCTTAATGAACCCCATCACCTTAAGCCCCTAGGAGAAGACCAGGAAAAATATCAATGCAACTAAGGGCATTAAGTTACCGGAGAAATGAAGAGCAAGGAGAAAACACAGAGGAGGTTCCTGTGAAGTGGAGTTACTGGGAAAGACAAAGACTTAAGGCAAAAACAAAGTACTTGACATTCAAGTATTGAACAAAGAAAGACTTTTTGAAACGAAAATCATTTAAAACATTCAGCAGATGAATCAAAACAGAGTTAAAATCTTTGAGATTAAAAATAGCACACACACACAGACACATACAAACACACAACTCGTGTACACATACATAAACTAATGTTCTGAAAGATCAAGTGGTAGAACTATCTCAGATGTCAGAGAAAAATACAAGGCTGTAAAAAAATCTTTAAAGAAAAAAAATACTCGAAATTTAGTTCAATAAGCCCTAACGTGTAAATAATAAAGGTTCTGGAAGAAGAAAAAGACATAGATGAAAGATAGGCAATAGTTAAATAACTATCAGACAAGTATTTCCCAGAGTTTAAGAAAGACCTGAGTCTGAAAACTGAACGCGCTTACAATTCCAGGCAAGGCTGATGACAACAGACTCACATCTAGATATACTCTAGCAAAGTGCTGGGATTTCAGGTACATATAAGAAAAATGTCTTTAAGCTTTCAGCAAGAAAGAACAATTCAGTTACAAGAAAAAAATGTAAAATGAAATTTGACTATTCATCTTCAACATGAGAAACTAAATAGTAGAAGGGTACAACCTAAAGACTACTAAGAAAAAAAGACTGCAACCCAAGAATCCTGTATTCAGCCAAGATACCAAGATGTAATTCACAACTGTGTTAAGGAAAATGATGGGTTTGATTAATATGAAGGATCTTGAGATGGAAAGATTATCCTGAATTATCCTGGTGGACTCGATCTAATCACATGTGTCCTTAAACGGAGAGAACATTTCCTAGCTGGAGAGAACCAGAGAAATGGTAGTGTGAGAAGGACTTGACCTGCTGTTGCTGGCTTTAGTGATGGAGGAAGGGGCCATGGACCAAGGAATGTAGGTGGCCTCTAGAAGCTGAAAAAGGCAAGGAAACAGATTTTCCTCTAGAGCCTCCAGAAAGGAACCCAGCCCTGATGACACCTTAATTTTAGCCTGGTGAGACCCATATCAGCCCTCTGACCTACAGCACTGTAATGTCTTAGTCAGTTTGGGCTGCTATAACAAAGTACCTTACACTGGGACACTTACAAACAACAGACATTTACTTCTGACAATTCTGGAGGCTGGAAGTCTGAGATAAAGGTGCCAGCATGGTCAGTTCTCGTAAGAGCCCTCTTCTGGGTGGCAGACTGTGAACTTCTTGTATCCTCACAAGGCAGAAAGAGACCTAACTAGCTCTCTGGCCTCTTCTTATGAGGATACTAATTGCATTCATGAAGGCTCCACCCTCATGACCTAATTACCTTCCAAAGAGCCAACCTCCAAAACACTGGGATTAGAGTTTCAACATATGAGTTTTGAGGGGACACAAACATTTAGTCCATTGAATGTAAAATAATAAATTTATGTTGCTTTAAGCCACTACATTTGTGGTCATTTATTATGGAAAGAATAGAAAATGAATGTAATCTCTCTTGGGAAAAAAAAGGGTATTTGTAGAGATAGAATGGTTTAGAGCATATATCATCTACATACCCAATCTGAGGAAAATACTCGATAAAGAACTTTAACAAGTAGCAGATTAAAACAGAAAACTCCACATAGTTGAAGACAAAGTAGAAACAATGATTAGAAATGAATCTTGTGATATGTGAAGTTAAAACTAAGTGGACAATTGTGAACTATAAGGGAATATGTAGTACAGGTGATAAATAAGAATTATGGATGGGCAGCCACTATGAAAAACTGTATGGAGATTTCTCAAAAAACTAAAAATAGAACTACCATATAACCCAGAAATTCTATTCCTAGTTACATATCTGGAAAAATGAAAACACTAATAAGAAAATATACATGCATGCCAATGATCATAGCAGCACTATTTACAATAGCAAAGTTATGGAAGCAACCCAAGTGTCCATCAACAGACAAATAGATAAAGAAGATGTGGCATATATATATACAGTGGAATACTACTCAGCCATAAAAAGAATGAAATTCTGCCGTATGAAACAACATGGATGGACCTGGAGGGTATTATGCTAAGTGAAATAAGTCAGACAAAGACAAATACTGTATGATATCACTTATATGTGGAATTTAAAAAATAATACAAATGGATGTATGTAGCAAAAGAGAAACAAACTCAGAGATATAGAAAACAAACTAGTGGTTACCAGTGGGGAGATGGAAGAGAAGTGTATGGGATTAAGAGATATAAACTGCTATGTATAGAATAAATAAGCAGCAAGGATATATTGTGTATAGCACAGGGAATTATAGCCATTATCTTTTTTTTTTTTGAGTAACTTTTTTTTTAAAATAGATGTTTATTGGAGTATGAGCGCTCACAATACTGTGTTAGTTTCTGTTGTACACCAAACTGAATCAGCCATATGCATACATATGTCCCCATATCCCCTCCCTCTTGAGCCTCTCTCCCACCCTCCCTATCCCACCCCTCTGGGTGATCGCAAAGCGCCGAGCTGATCTCCCTGTGCTATGCTGCTGCTACCCACTAGCTAACTATTTTACATTTGGTAGTGTATATATGTCGATGCTACTCTCACTTCACCCCAGCGTCCCCCTCCCACCCCGTGTCCTCACGTCCATTCTATGTCTACATCTTTATTCCTGCCCTGCCGCTAGGTTCATCAGTACCATTTTTTTTTTTGATTCCATATATATGCGTTAGCATACAGTATTTGTTTTTCTCTTCCTGACTTACTTCACTCTGTATGACAGACTCTAGGTCCATCCACCTCACTACAAATAACTCAATTTCATTTCTCTTTCTGGCTGAGTAATATTCCATTGTATATATGTACCACATCTTCTTTATCCATTCATCTGTCGATGGGCATTTAGGTTGGTTCCATGTCCTGGTTATTGTAAATAGAGCTGCAGTGAACATTGTGGTACATGACTCTTTTTGAATTATGGTTTTCTCAGGGTATATGCCCAGTAGTGGGATTGCTGGGTCGTATGGTAGTTCAATTTTTAGTTTTTTAAGGAACCTCCATACTGTTTTCCATAGTGGTTGTATCAATTTACATTGCCACCAACAGTGCAGGAGGGTTCCCTTTTCATCACACCCTTTCCAGCATTTATTGTTTCTAGATTTTTTGATGATAGCCATTCTGACAGGTGTGAGGTGAAACCTCATTGTAGTTTTGATTTGCATTTCTCTAATAATTAGTGATGTTGAGCGTCTTTTCATGTGCCTCTTGGCCATCTGTATGTCTTCCTTGGTAGAATGTCTATTTAGGTCTTCCGTCTATTTTTTAATTGGATTGTTTGTTTTTTTCATATTGAGCTCCATGAGCTGTTTGTATATTTTGGAGATTAATCCTTTGTCTGTTGTTTCATTTTAAAATATTTTCTCCCGTTCTGAGGGTTGTCTTTTTGTCTAGTTTATGGTTTCCTTTGCTGTGCAAAAGCTATTAAGTTTAATAAAGTCCCATTTGTTTATTTTTGTTTTTATTTCCATTACTTTAGGAAGTGGGTCAAAAAAGATCATGCTGTGGTTTATATCAAAGAGTGTTTTTCCTATGTTTTCCCCTGAGAGTTTTATACTGTCTGGTCTTACATTTAGGTCTTTTATCCATTTTGAGTTTATTTTTGTGTATGGTGTTAGGGAGTGTTCTAATTTCATTCTTTTACATGTAGCTGTCCAGTTTACCCAGTGCCACTTATTGAAGAGGCTTTCTTTTCTCCATTGTATGTTCTTGCCTCCTTTGTCATAAATTAGGTGACCATATTTGTGTGGCTTTATCTCTGGGCCTTCTATCCTGTACCATTGATTTATTTTTCTCTTTTTGTGCCAGTACCATACTCTCTTGATTACTGAAGCTTTGTGGTATATTGAAGTCGGGGAGCCTGATTCCTCCAACTCCGTTTTTCTTTCTCAAGATTGCTTTAGCTATTCGGGGTATTTTGTGTTTCCATACAAAGTGTAAAAATTTTTGTTCTAATTCTGTGAAGAATGCCATTGGTAGTTTGATAGGGATTGCACTGAATCTGTAGATTGCCTTGGGTAGTTTAGTCATTTTCACAATATTGATTCTTCCAATCCAAGAACATGGTATATTTCTCCATCTGTTTGTATCATCTTTGATTTCTTTCATCAGTGTTTTATAGTTTTCTGAGTACAAGACTTTCACCTCCCTAGGCAGGTTTATTCCTAGGTATTTTATTCTTTTTGTTGCAATGGTAAATGGGAGTGTTTCCTTAATTTCTCTTTCTGATTTTTCATTGTTGGTGTATAGGAATGCCAGAGATTTCTGTGCATTAATTTTGTATCCTGCAACCTTACCAAATTCATCGATTAGTTCTAGTAGTTTTCTGGTGGCATCTTTAGGATTTTCTGTGTATAGTATCACGTCATCTGCAAACAATGACAGTTTTACTTCTTCTTTTCTAATTTGTATTCCTTTTATTTCTTTTTCTTCCCTGATTGCTGTGGCTAGGACTTCCAAAACTATGTGGAATAAGAGTGGCGAGAGTGGACATCCTGGTCTTGTTCCTGATTGTAGTGGAAATGCTTTCATTTTTTCACCATTGAGTATGATGCTTGCTGTGGTTTTGTCATATATGGCCATTATTATGTTGAGGGAGGTTCCCTCTATGCCCATTTACTGGAGAGTTCTTATCATAAATCAGTGTTGAATTTTCTCTGAAGCTTTTTCTGCATCTATTGAGATGATCATATGGTTTTTATTACTTAATTTGTTAATGTGGTGTATCACATTGGTTGATTTGTGTATGTTGAAGAATCTTTGCATCCCTGGGGTAAATCCCACTTGATCATGGTGTATGATCCTTTTAATGTGTTGTTGGATTCTGCTTGCTAGTATTTTGTTGAGGATTTTTCATCTATATTCATCAGTGATATTGATCTATAATTTTCTTTTTTTGTGATATCTTTTTCTGGTTTTGGTATCAGGGTGTTGGTGGCTTCATAGAATGAATTTGGAAGTGTTTATCCCTCTGCAATTTTTTTGGAAGAGTTTGGGAAGGATCGGTGTTAGCTCTTCTCTAAATGTTTGATAGAATTCGCCTGAGAAGCCATCTGGTCCTGGACTTTTGTTTGTTGGAAGATTTTTAATTATGGTTTCAATACCATTACTTGTGATAGGTCTGTTTATATTTTCGAATTATTCCTGGTTCAGTCTTAGAAAATTGTACCTTTCCAAGAATTTGTCCCTTTCTTCATGGTTGTCCATTTTATTGGCATATAGTTATTTGTAGTAGTCTCTTATAATCCTTTGCATTTCTACGGTGTCAATTGTGATTTCTCCTTTTTTATTTCTAATTTTATTGATTTGCATCCTATCCCTTTTTTTCTTGATAAGTCTGGCTAAGGGTTTATCAATTTTGTTTATATTCTCAAAGAACCAGCTCTTAGTTTTATTGATCTTTGCTATTGTTTTCTTCATTTCTATTTCATTTATTTCTGCTCTGATCTTTATGATTTCTTTCCTTCTATTGACTTTGGGTTTTCTTTTTTCTTCTTTCTCTAGTTGTTTTAAGTGTAGGGTTAGATTGTTTATTTGAGATTTTTCTTGTTTCTTGAGGTGAGATTGAATTGCCATAAACTTCTCTCTTAGAACTGGTTTTGCTTCATCCCATAGGTTTTGTGGTTTCATTGTCATTTGTTTCTATGTATTTTTAAATTTCTTCTTTGATTTCTTCAGTGATCTCTTGGTTATTTAGTAGTGCACTGTTTAGCCTCCATGTATTTGTGTTTTTTACAGTTTTTTTTCCTGTAATAGATTTCCAATCTCATAGCATTGTGGTCAGAAAAGATGCTTGGTACAATTTCAGTTTTCTTAAATTTTCTGAGTCTTGATTTGTGACCCAAAATGTGATCTATCCTGGAGAATGTTCCGTGTGCACTTGAGAAGAAAAGGTATTCTGCCACTTTTGGGTGAAATGTTCTATAAATATCAATTAAGTCTATCTGGTCTATTGTGTCATTTAAAGCTTCTGTTTCCTTATTTGTTTTCTGTTTGGATGATCTGTCCATTGATGTAAGTAGGGTGTTAAAGTCCCCTACTATTATTGTGTTACTGTTGATTTCTCCTTTCATGGTTGTTAGTATTTGCCTTATGTATTGAGGTGCTCCTCTGTTGGGTGCATAAACATTTATAATTGCTATATCTTCTTCTTGGGTTGATCCTTTGATTGTTATGTAGTGTCTCTCCTTATCTCTTGTAACAGTCTTTATTTTAAAGTCTATTTTATCTGATACGAGTATTGCTACTCCAGCTTTCTTTTGATTTCCATTTCCATGGAATATCTTTTTCCATCCCTGCACTTTCAGTCTGTTTGTGTCCCTAGGTCTGAAGTGGGTCTCTTTTAGATAGCATATATATGGGTCTTGTTTTTGTATCCATTCAGCCAGTCTGTGTCTTTTGGTTGGGGCATTTAATCCATTTACATTCAAGGTTATTATTGGTATGTATGTTCCTATTACCATTTTCTTAATTCTTTTGGGGTTTTTTTGCGGGTCTTTTTCTTCTCTTGTGTTTCCCGCTTACAGAAGTTTCTTTAGCATTTGTTATAACGCTGGTTTGGTGGTGCTGAATTCTCTTAGCTTTTGCTTGTCTGAAAAGCTTTTGATTTCTCCGTCAAATCTGAATGAGATCCTTGCTGGGTAATCTTGGTTGTAGGTTTTTCTCTTTCATCACTTTAAGTATATCCTGCCACTCCCTTCTGGCCTGCAGAGTTTCTGCTGAAAAATCAGCTGATAACCTTATAGGGATTCCTTTGTATGTTATTTTTTGTTTTTCCCTTGCTGCTTTTAATAATTTTTCTTTGAATTTAATTTTTGTTAGTTTGATTAATATGTGTCTTGGTGTGTTTTTCCTAGGGTTTATCCTGTATGGGACTCTCTATGTTTCCTGGACTTGGGTGACAATTTCCTTTCCCATGTTAGGGAAGTTTTTGACTATAACCTCCTCAAATATTTTCTCAGACCCTTTCTTTTTCGCTTCTTCTTCTGGGACCCCTATAATTCGAATGTTGTTGCGTTTAGTGTTGCCCAGAAGTCTCGGAGATTGTCTTCAATTGTTTTCATTCTTTTTTCTTTATTCTGCTCCTCTGCAGTTATTTCCACCATTTTGCCTTCCAGCTCACTTATTTGTTCTTCTGCCTCAGTTATTCTGTTATTGATTCCTTCTAGTGTATTTTTCATTTCAGTTATTGTGCTGTTCATCTCTGTTTTTTCTTTAGTTCTTCTAGATCTTTGTTGAACATTTCTTGTATTTTCTCAGTCCATGCCTCCATTCTATTTCCAAGATTCTGGATCATCTTTACTATCATTACTCTGAATTCTTTTTCAGGTAGATTGCCTACTTCCTCTTCATTTATTTGGTCTTGTGGGTTTTTACCTTGCTCCTTCATGTGTGACATATTTATTTGCTGTCTCTCTCTCTCTTTTTTTTTTAATGAGTGGGATTGTGTTCCTGTCTTACTGGTTGTTTGGCCTGAGGCTTCCAACACTGGAATTTGTAGGCTATTGGGTAGAGCTGGGTCTTGGTGCTGAGATGAAGACCTCCATGAGACCTCACTGCGATAATTATTCCCTGGTATCTGAGGTTCTGTATTAGTCCAGTGGTTTGGACTTGGAGCTCCTACTGCAGTAGCTTCGGCCCGACCCCCGGCTCGTGAACCAAGATCCTGCAAGCTGTGTGGCGTGGCAAAAAAAAATAAAAAATAAAAAAGAGAGAACGATAACAAAGTAAAAAATAAAATTAGACTAGGAAACTAACACATATGTTAGAAAGAATATAAAAATAAAAATATAGATGAATCAACAACCAGATGGTACAACAGTACCACAATAGTAAAAAAGAGGAGCAGAGAAAAGAAAAAAAAAAAGAAAAAGGGGAGAAAAGGCCTTGGCTGTGGAGGGCAGGGCCTAAGCAGGGGTGAGGTTTGGGCAGTGGGCGGGGCCTATATTTAGGACCCACAGGGCTGGAAAAGGCCCTGTGGGCTGTGGGGGGTGGGGCTTAGGCTCAATGGAACAGAAGGGGCCCAGGCGTGCCCCCCACTCCTGGTCTCAGAGGGCAGGGGACCTCACCTGGGAGCCCAGCAGGCTTCCTGGGCTTGAGTGTGCAGGGCAACCGCCCTCCTCTCCTCTCCTGCTCTGGTCCTGGAGGGCCCCTCCCACCTACCTCTCCTGTTCTCCCCTCAGCCTCCTTCCTATGCCCCCAGGACCAATGTGGCCAAGGGGAGTGGGGGGCCTTGGAGAGCGGGGGACCTCACCTGGGAGCTCAGCAGATTCCTGGGGCCCAAGTGGGCGGGGCAGTCGCCCTCTGCTCCTCTCCTGTTCCTCTCGTAGGGCCCCTCCCACCTGCTTCTCCTTATCTCCCCTGTCCTGGGAGCTGATCCTGTCTGGCCTCCACTTCTCCTCCCCCCTCAGTCCCACCATGTCCTATCGGTTCACTTGGGGGTTCCTCCTGTCTACTTGGGCGTCAGGGTCCCCCACCAGTGGCTGGCAGGCTCCCTAGTTGTGGGGAGACACTAACTAGGCGTCCTCCCACACCGCCATCTTGACTCCACCCCCTTGAGTCTATAGCCATTGTCTTGCAGTAACTTTTAATGGAGTATAAACAGTAAAAATACAGAATCGCTAAATTGTATGCCTGAAACTAATGTAATTACTGTAAATCAACTATACCTAAATAAAAATACATCAACCAAGCAACCAAGCAACCCAGGCTTAGAACAAAGGCAAAAAAAAAAAAAAAAAAAAAAATTCTGGAATAAAAATGACACGATGAAAGGAAAACTCATAATAATCTGGAAATAAATATAATAACCATTTTAGCATAGCCTGGGACTTGAGGGTTTCAATGAAAGCCCTGCAAAGTTTGCTTCTGAGTAGTTGGGGGGTAGGGAAAATATTATAAAAGACCAACTGTATTTGGGAGAAGTGAGGGAAGAGCACATAATGGTAAAGGACATAACATATCTTGTGGTCACATAACTGTAAAGAAGCTGTTTTGATTATGAGCACTGGGAAAGGGAAAACAGGTGTTAATGGAATACAAAAGTATAGTAGTCTTTTCAAATTAAAGTGGGGAAAAAAAGAAATAAAAATCAATGTAATCAAACGAGAAAAAAGAAAAATACAAAGAGGGTACAACAAAGTGAAAAAAATGTCCTCTTGCTATCTAGCTTTATAAGGTTGGTAACTATAAGGAGAATTGGAAGTAAAATATACATGGTATAACACTAAATGTGAATGGACTGAATGATCTCACTGAAAGACAGAGCCTGTCAGATTGGATCATATGACCCCTAAGCCTCATGCTGTTTTTAAGAAACACAGTTAAAATAAAAGATTAAACAATCTTTGAAAATACATTCATGGAGAGTTTTGATAAAGTGTAAGTTCTGCTTGAAAAACACAGCAGTTGCAGATTAAAGAAATTCTCTAGACCTGAAATGAAACAGAAAAACAAAACAGGGGATCAGGTTGAAGCCATTGACTGGCTGGGCCTAAGGAGTGGAAACAGAAACTGAAGAAAACTGTTGAAGATGCTCATCCAGGGCCTTAGGTTCTCAGCCTAGTTCCAGAAATGGTGGAACCAGAAAGACTGGAGGCCAAAAAAAAAAAAACAGTCTTACCTTTATAAGGTACACATATCATTTGGGAAGTGGTGAAAGTTATTACTAACTATGGTGTTAAGCTTAAATCAAGAATGCCTCTGTAATTTCAGCAAAGATTATACAGTTTGGATAATCGAAATAACTCAAGATTTC
This sequence comes from Eschrichtius robustus, assembly GCF_028021215.1. Lineage (NCBI taxonomy): Eukaryota > Metazoa > Chordata > Mammalia > Artiodactyla > Eschrichtiidae > Eschrichtius > Eschrichtius robustus. Next base: position 56,967,303 of record NC_090826.1, read on the forward strand.
CTCAGCCCATATTCAAGGAAGCCTCTTAATAAGACAAAGTATAAACGATTGCAGGAGAAAAAGTGCAGAAGACTTCCAAGAGGAGTCCCCAGGGTCCTTTCTTAGTTGTACAGAATGCACTTCGTCTCTGGATCATGAGCCACCAAGATGCAAGTGAGGAATATTTTTCAGGAGAGCTCTGGCAGAAGTTTCCAGGCAGATCTCTCTCCTATAGTCAAGTCAGTCCCTTTAATTGGTTACAGTAGTTGTAAACCATCAACAATCAAGCTGGCCCTGAGTGCCATCAGTGGTGTTAAACTTTACACAGCACATTATACATTGTTAACCTACTCATTGTTATCTTGACCAAAAATCAGCTACTGATGTCGGGTTGTCCCTGGAGATAACCAAAAACTCTTCCAATCCAGCTGCAGTGTAACTGTATTATACAGTCCACCCACCTGACTTTTGGTCAAGCCTCTTAATTATAACTTGCTTGTTATTGTTCTTTTTTCATGCATCTTTTGCACCATTTATAGAACCTCCCCCCCCCCAAAATAAGCAGAAATGCAAATAACAAAATACTAATTACTTGTTTCATCTAATAGAGTATAGGTATTGTTTTAAAGAAATATTTTGGTTTTCCAAATATCCAGCACAGGTTTATTTGTAATCTTGCACATGTTTGTCAACCCCTTTACCTCCTTTTATCACCAAAATATGACTTTTATGTAAAGCATTAATAGATTGATTTAATGTAAAGATTAATTGATTGCCAAGTAAATCTAGTTCCTCCTCTGGCCAATTAGCTTCCATTGGGAGAAAATTCTATAGGGATTTTAATTCAATTTCCTAATACATTTGATCATTGATAGTAGTATTATGATAGGATTTTTAAAAAAATAAATCAAATTATCCTTACCAATTTCCTCATTATTATGTAGTTACATTATGAATTAGACTACAATCATTACAAAATGTCAGTTAGAGTTAACTTCCTAACAATAGCAGCTCTTGCCCATATAACAGATGTTGTAATGGACTGGAGTATAAATTAAGTGCCAAATCTCAGTAAGGTCTGATTTTGAGTCTCTTATGGGTATAGCCATGTACCCTGTTTCATACTACACGATCTCACTGATACACGTCCCCAATGGACTTTATATTTAAGTGATACCCATCTTTCTGCATCTGTAAAATTATAGTCAATTGTAGTAGGTTTCCAATTCTGACACTCCTATTAGTATATGTTTAGTTTTTGTTATGTGTAGAGACTTGGCAATTACAGAGCATCCTTCTCTATGAACGTCCATAGGCTAGGGCACCATAAGTGTCCCCAAACTTTATTCCTTGTACTTTTACTACCAAGACCCCAGGCTAGGGCAGGGAATGTGAATTGAGTTTGACAATTTGGAGACCATTTATGACTTCCTAATCCCCCACTTTAGGCTCTATGAGTCTAGTGGTGCTGGTTCCCAAGAGGGGCGCTCGAAGCATGTTAAGAGTACTTAACATGTACAGTGCCCCATCCCATAAGGGTGTCTCCTTCAAGCTAGCACCTCAATAATGACATTAAGTCCACTACATTCCATTCTAATGCTGGCAACTTCTAGATGGTATGGTGGTAGTAGGATTAGTGTACCCCTTGGCATTTCCTCTCCACCATACCTCCTTTGCTGTAAAGTGATCCTTTGGCCCAAGTTGATAATATGTGGGATTCCAATTTGGTCATTATACAATTTGAGTCCTTGGCTAGTGGGCTGGCTGAGACACTGTTGGCAAGAAAGGCAAACTCAGACCAAGAATACATGTTAGTCCTAGCTTGATTAAACATAGATTAAACATTCACCCATTTTCCTGCATGAAAAGTGTCTTATGTAATCAATTTGCTACCAGGTGGCAGGTTGATCTCCTTGAGGGGTGGTCTCTGCATTGCTCTCTGTTGCTGGCAGACCCAACATTAAGCAGCAGCAGTTACTAGATAAGCTTTGAAGAGGTGGAACCCATGATATTAGGTCCATTCATATTCTCCATTGCTACCACTCTGGCTACTCTGTTCAGAAGACCATTGACCAGGCTTCAGGGTAGCCACGTGCAGAATCTGGCTGATATCTACTCTCTGATTCGTCCTTGGTGTTCTTTTCTCTTCTTCTGCAATGGATTCTCTCTGGTAGGCATGAACATGCACTCTAACAATCCCCATACTTTGTGCCCACCTTCATAGGTTCATCCACATGCCCCTTACCCTGACCTTCCTATACCCATCTTCCAAACTTGCATATTCCAGGGTCCTGACCAGCCAGTCAGCTAAGTCCTTAGTTTATATATCCCAGTCTCAGTCTGCTTCTCTTTTTCTTCCCTTAACTGCAATTTTCCAGGGCTGCTCTGTAGCACAATAGCAATTCATTTTCAGCTTACACCCACATACTGAGTTGACCCAGCCATGTACCCATCTTGGGCTTTTTCCTCCTCATCAGTAGGTCACAGGAAGCCTTCCATGAGTTCATAGGTGTGAAATGAGGGAAAAGCATTGCTGTCACAGTGACAGATGACATGGGGGTTTGGGACATATATTTGTGCAGCTCCCTGCACAAATATATTTCTAGGCCTGCTCACATTTGATCCTGGGTGTATCACATTCATGTTATGGTGGATTGCTGCTGGGGTCGCCTAACTATATGACCTGTTGGGTCTATTAGTATCAGTGGTGTGCTGGCAAATGTTTAATAATCACCTCTGAAAAATACCACCTGGTTTTGTAGCATTTGTTGAGTTTTGTGGTATAAATATTCCCATCATGGCTGATTTCAAGCTGCCAAAGTAAGGTCACAGAATGTGGAGTTGGGAAGAGATGTGCTTATATGAACTGTCTCTAGCACACCACTGCATACAGCGAGTGATGGGCAATTCTGGCTATATGGTCCATTTGATGTCACTTGAGATCCCATTGTTTGATGCTCAGTTTCTAATGGGGCCCCAGGACATGGCAGGTGTTGTTTTTCAATAGTTCAGAGTTCTCTGCTATAGATGTCATAGCTTTTCTCTAGAAACCTAGGAGTGTGTACTGTACATCATGTATTTTGCTGCCACAAATATCAATAATTCCAGTACCACGGGTGATGTAGCCCAAGCAACCTTCCTAGACCTTATACAGAACCTTTCCTTGCCCTGAGCTCCACTCAGTGGCTTTCTATATCATCTGAAAAATGGGTCATAGCAGTATTCTGAAGTGTATTACATGCTGCTTCTCAAAAGCAAAGATGCCCATCAAACATTATGATTCTTTTTTACTGCTAAGAGATGCAAAGTAATAACTTATCCTTTACTTTCAAGGGAATATCCCGGGATGCCTATAACCCTGGACCCCTAAAGACTTTACCTGTGTGCAAACTTCTAAATCTTTCTGGGTTTTGTCTCCCTCTGGAGCACGTGTGTCTTTCTAAGGCATCCTTCTAAGGCATATGATTAACATGGCATCATCAATATAGTGGACCAGTGTGATGATCTGCAGAAGGTCTAGAAGGCTCTTCTGGCGATATTATGACAAGAGGAAGGAGAATTAAAACAGCCCTGAGGCAAGACTGTGGATGTGCACTGTTGTCTGTCCATGTGAATGGGAACTTACGATTCTTCTTCCTGATAAGAATTAAAAGGAAAACATTTGTCAAGACTGTATTAATCTGCTTTGGTAAATATACCACATGTGGTACAGCAGCTGCAATTGAAGTGACTGCTTGATTAACTTGTGGTAGTCCCTAAGCTTCTATGGTCTACCTAACTTTTGCAGTGGCCAGACTAGTGTATTAAATAGTGTTATGCTGGGGACTACCACTCCTATGTTCTTTAAGATTTTGAGGGTGGCACTGATTTCTGTCATCCCTTTTAGATGCTGTTATAGGTTGAAGTGTATATCCCCCAAAGATATATTGAAGTCCTACCATCTTGTACCTGTGAATATGACCTTATTTGGAAATAGGGTCATTGTAGATGTAATTAGTTAAGATGTACCCATACTGGAGTGGGGTGGGCCCTTAATCTAGTGAGACAGGTGTCCTTATAAGAAGAGGGAAATTTAGACACAGATACAGATACAGAGGAAAGACAGCTAGAGAGAAGACAGAAGGAGGCAGATTGAAGTTGTACTACCACAAATCAAAGGATACGTGGGGGCTACCTGAGGCTGGAGAGGCAAGGAAAGATCCTCCCTTAGAGGCTTTGGAAGGAGCATGGCCCTGCTCACACCTTGCTTTCAGACTTCCAGCCTTCAGAACTATGAGAGAATAAATTTCTGTTGTTTAAAGCCATCCATTTTATGGTACTTTGTTATAATAGCCCTAAGAAACTTATATGGATGCAGTATAAATATTAAAAAAATTATTATTCTCGTGATATGGTTGTAGGGGCACCTTCAGGATCTTCTCTTGGCTTTCCTACAAAACATCTCTAATTTTACAATTCAAGGAACAAAGTTAGGGTTCTGCCAATTGCTAAGTATACTCATTCCAATTATGCATTTGGAAACCAGGGAAATGACCACTGTGAGACAAACATGGTTAGGATACCATTTATCAGCTGACTTCCACACACGTCTACTCTTAAAGGGAAGGCCATGATGGTATTCGGGATCTCTGGTTATCAGCATCAATCTGTGTTCAACAGCCTTGAAAGGTCTGCATAATCCACAGGGCTAGCTGTGGTGTTGCAGGGGCTTCCCTTTAGATGATGTGTTCTGGGTCAGAGAACTGGGCATGTGAACATAGCTTTTCATTGAGGGTGGCTGACTTCAAACTTTTTCTCATCAGTTCTTGATCTCTATTGTATATGTGTGTGTCTATACCCTTTTCGGCTGCCCATCTATCTTGTTGTTCCTAGGAATACTGTGTTCTATGAGCCATTTCCATAAATTTCTGCGGGTTAGGCCTTGCTGACTCATTCTGAACTTGCTACAGTTTATAGTAATTCTGTCCAACTCTCTTCTAGTGGTTATGTGCTGCCACCTGGCATATGCTATTCCCAGAGTCTATCATCCGTACCACTATTAGGGAACACAGTACTATCACAATATCTCCTGATGTTATTCCCAGCCTATTGAACGATGCAGTTGTCTCTCTAACATCATTGCCTTTATAAAGGGAGTGTCTTCTGGGCCTTCCTAAGGATAGCTTCAGGGTTTTCTGTCTAATAGAGGACCTATACATGCTTCTCTTTGATTTTTAAACCCTTCTTCTACACTTTGCTACAGCAATTTTGGCATCTCTATTTTGTCTAATATAGGCCGTTGGTTTTTTCAAGCTTTTAAGAGCCTTTGCAACATCCTGTTACAACTGTCACCAGGGTCCCTACTAGGGCATTAAATCCTGTATCAGTGGAAAGTATTATCATGTTGCAAAACTCTCCCTAATCCAGCTTTATATTCTGTCCCCTCTTGATCTAGCCCCATCAGGGACTGCTCCTAGTTCCTGATGGTAATGTGTTATCCAAGTCCTGAAGCTTTTTAGGCATATACTTTCTCTTCTGCCTTAGCTGGCCCAGCACTTCCTGAGTTAGGTTACGCTAAGATTTGATTCTAGTTATGAGCCAACAGAGGAGGTAGGGCAAATCTTGAGAAGGATAAGAAATATCGGGACTTCCTTGGTGGCGCAGTGGTTAAGAATCTGCCTGCCAATGCAGGGGACATGGGTTTGATCCCTGGTCCGGGAAAATCCCACATGCTGCAGAGCAACTAAGCCTGTGCACCACAACTACTGGAGCCTCAGCTCTAGAGCCTGTGAGCCACAACTACTGAGCCCGCGCGCCACAACTACTGAAGCCTGTGCGCCTAGAACCTGTGCTCTGCAATAAGAGAAGCCACCACAATGAGAAGCATGCGCACCGCAATGAAGAGTAGCCCCCACTCACCACAACTAGAGAAAGCCCACACGCAGCAATGAGGGCCCAACGCAGCCAAAAATAAATAAATAAAATAAATATATTAAAAAAAATATCTTCTAAGGCACTTGCCTCATTTGAGGCCTTTGTATAACTTCAAGTGTGTGTGTGTGTGTGTGTGTGTGTGTGTGTGTGTGTGTGTCTAGTTCTATCTTCTGATAAGGGGGAATTGGCTATTTCTTCAGGCCCATAGGATTCAGGAATACCTCAGGATTTGAGGTTCTTAACTGTATCTTCACAGACATCTCCTTCCAAGTGTCAGGATGCCTCTCCTTCCCTGCAGGGCCCTGAGTTTGTGTAACAGACTTGCCTAGGCTGAGATTCAACCTTTTCTGAAGCTCTGCTAGCAATTAAGTTCTGTCCTTGTTTTACTATGACTGCCGTCCAGCTGCAGGAGCAGAAGTTCTCTTTAAATGCTACCAAGGAATCCCTCCTGCTCTCACATTTTGATTAAAATTGGTGATTAACAGATCCAAGCCTGTCATTTTCTCTCTTAAATCAATGGTGCTTAGCAACAGCCAACCAGTTCCCCAGTTCTTATAGTTATTATTTCCTCAGAGCACTAAAATACTCAGGGTGTTGTTCCAGCCATTGCATCCCCTTCCACCTGTATCCCATCACAGGTGACCACTGGTGGAAGCCAGAAACATGCTCTAGCATTCCAAGGACTATCCCCACTCTACCTATCACCAGTGATGGCGTTCTTATTGGCATCTAGCTGGAAAATGATCTAATTCCAGAATTCCCATCTTTAGAGTCTGCTTCCCAGGAACACTTCTGGTATCAACTGTCTTAGATTGGGTTCCTCAGAACAAAACCTGAAACAGAGACCCATGATTAAGGGATTTATTGGGAATGTGCTCTCAGAAGAAAGTAAGTGAGGAAAACATAACAGGGCAGGGGAAAAATGTCAAGCAAGAATGTCGTCTTACACAAATGAACTTATCTATGAAACAGAAACAGACATAGAGAACAGACTTGTGGTTGCCAACAGGGTGGGGAAGGGATAGGTTGGGAGTTTGGGATTAGCAGATGCAAACTATTATATATAGAATCGATAAACAACAAGGTTCTGCTGTATAGCACAGGGAACTATATTCAATATCCTGTGATAAACCATAATGGAAAAGAATATAAAAAATGTATATATATGCATAACTGAAATTAACTTTGCTGTATAGCAGAAATTAACACAATATTGTAAACAACTATACTTCAATTAAAAAAAAAGAATGTGGTCTCAGTAAAGACTGGCTTCAGTCTGATCCCACAAGATACTGTAGAGCATAAATGGCATGACAGAGCTAGTCTCACATTCAGGCAAGGGGGCCGGCCTTCTCTGTTTCACACCAGCAGGTCATTGACGGAGTCAACCCTGGTGGAGAGTGGGGAGAGGTATAGCCTCCCAGGCAAGGTGCTTCCATTTGGTCCAGGGCAATTCTCTGTACTGTTATCTCCAACAATTACAGCAAACAGGTTAGGGGTGCACCAGCCTGAGGAGGGGATCTGGGTGGACATAAACAACATTCAGTACAAGAGGGTAGAGCTATTCTGAACTCTCCACTCTTCATGATCAATAAACTCTTTCTATTCTGTATCCAAGGTAAGAAATATATTTCTTTGAACTATTTGGAAATCTGCTCTATGCTTGGGTAGGAAAGTTGTGTTTATCTTTCCTTCCTTTTAGCAAAATTACACTCAGTCCCACTGGCCATAAGTCCCAAATGCCTAATTCACCGTCTTTGACTCGGGACCCTCATGAAAATGAGGTGTTCCCTCCTGGTCTGCTATCAACTCAGCATCCTCAAATTGAGAATGTTATTCCCCACTGTGACCCTTGGTTAATTTCATCAAGTTTCCCCTCCTTCTTATCCTTACTTTTACTCTATAGTAGTTGGAGTGAGAGATTATGAGGACATTGTCCCATTTGGAATGGCATGATTGTACTGTGAACAATGCTTTACCCTTTTGCTTTCCATGTACAAGTGAGAATGTCTCTATACCAGTACGCTATTTATGAAAAGGGGACAGAAAGTAAAAAAGGAAAGAGAATATAGAAGATCCAAAGGTAGTGTACAAATGGATGAGAGTGAGATTTTGATTTTCTGTTATTTCGGTTTGAGTTTGGGAATTTGAGTTTGGGAATTTGTACTTTTTTGCCAGCAAAACAATGTATAACCTCACTCCGGACTTCTGTCTTCTTGAAAGGTCTGGAAATAAGTCATTGTCTCCCAAGTTGACAAAAAGCAGTTTATGGTTAGGACCATCCTGTTCTTCACTTTACAAAGCTTAGAGTACACTGCAGAATGAGTAGTCCCATAAACACTTGAAAAATGGTGATGCATGCTAACGTGCTTTGAAAACTGTGAGAATCCACATAAAAAAATAGGGCATTATGGTTTCTTTAAGTGAACCTCTCCAAAGTCTGCACTAAAGTTGTCTTTAAGCTTATATTCCATTTCTCCCATACATAAATCCCTTGTTCTAGCTTGCAATTTTTCCTTCTACTTGCTGCAGAATCCCCTTTTCATCTTCTCCTTCCTAGCTGTCAAAATTCCACTCATAATTCTAAGCTTGGTTTGAATGTCCGCTCTGAGGAAACAAATCCTGATACTCCAAGATTTGGCAACATAAGGTGAATCTCCCTGTGGGAAACCATGGCAGAAACCTGTGGGTTTCACTCTTGTCTACTGAGATTCTCCGTCCTTAAGGGAACTCCTTTCCTTAGGATGATATTCTCAAAGTGTGGTCTCCAAGCTAGAGTATTAACACTGGAGAATTTGTTAAAATGAAAATTACTGGCTCCGCCCCAGACCTATAAAATTAGAAACTCTAGGTGTACGGTCCACGATCTGTGTTTTAATAAACTTTCCAGGTGATTCTGAGGTCTGCTAAAGTTTGAGAATCACTGTCTGAGGGAGTCTTTTACTGATCACCTTTGATACATCCTTCTGACCTCAGGGAGTACTTACCCATGTACCACTGAAGCCAAATAAACCCTTAATTGCCATGGCACAATTGTAACATTTAAACAACTTTCCTAATGGCTTGTCCATAATAAAAGGAAAATGAACTTCCCCAGTAATGTATAATTAGATACAATGATTCATCAAATATGGAAATGCATTATAGTGGCTAAAAGCACCAGTTTTATAGTTAGACAAACTAGACTTTGAATCCAACTTGTCACTTAATCATGTTGATATTAAGGCTCTGCATCCATCATAATAATACCTACCTTTTAAAGCTGTTGTGAATATTAGGTGAGATGATGAGAGTTAAGCAATTAGCAGAGCACCTGACTCATAGAAGGTGTTCACTAAAGGGTAATAAACTGGATTTTGCTTAGTCATCATCAGTGCATAGCCCCCTGCTGGCAGTGGATCTCAGCAACTAGCTCTCAGGCCACCTCCATAGGGCTTGGAACATTTTTCACCCTTGGAATTCCAAAGCACCCTCAACAATGTCTAGGGTACTTGAAGTCTAGGCCAAAAGAGGTACAGGAATTCTCTCTTCAGCCCCAATACTAATTTATCATCTCAGTGCCTTCCTATTATCTAGGCTGTCGTTTTGGGGGAACATCAGGCCCACCCCCAACATTTACAGGGTTTGGAACAAGAGTATAAATTGGAGTCCCACACAACATACACTTACATTTATAATATAACAGGGCAAGATTAAAAAAAAGCTTTATCCTCTGTGTGGGCAGAATAACAGCCCCACAATCCCTGGAACCTGTGGATACATTACCTTATGTGATAAAGGGACTTTGTGGGTGTGATTAATTAAAGACCTTGAGGTGGGGAGATTATCCGGAATAATCAGTCATGTAATCACAAGGGTCCTTATAAGAGGGAGACAGGTGAGTCAGAGAAGGACATGTGACCACAAGCAACAGTCATGGTTTGGTGCCCATGAGTGAGGAATGCAGGCAGCCTCTAGAAGATAGAAAAAGAGAGGAAATAGATTCTCCCCTAGAACCATCAGAGAGAACACAGCCCTGCTGACCAATTTTGGATTTCTGAACTTCAGAATTATTCAGTAACACATCTGTGTTATTTTAAGCGAATAAGTCTGTGATAATTTTTATAGCAGCATTAAGAAACTAATAGCCCTCCTACCTTCATAACTATGAAATTTAAAAAAATGTGTATATGTGCTTTTACAAGAGTACACATTAGCAAAATATCAATGGTGATTAAACTTAATGATTATTTTGCATAGTGAATGGTTTGTGAATGATCCAGTGATATTTAAATGAATAATACAATTAATATATGTCATTAATTATTTTTATTCCATTCTATTTATTTTTCTTACCTTTATTTCAGCATAATTATGAGTTATATTCTTCAGAGAACTTGCTTTTAATAGAAAGTATTGCCAAATTAGATCACCTTTTTTGAGTTATTGTAGTTCTTAGATAATATTTTTTATTAATTACAACATTTGGCTCTACTGAGGCAGTGGCAACTGAATTGTCATTAAAACTCTTAATGAATACTTAGATTTAAAAATAAACTATTAGTTTATATATCATGTTCACACATTTTAAGGGAATTACATATAATAACTTATCATGATCTTGGAAAAAAAACCCAAATATTTAACTTAAGGAAATAGTTCACTGTCAAATATAGCTGTGATTTTTCACATCTGTAAAGCAATATCTAGATGCAAAGAGCTTTCTTAACTTCTTTTTTTTCCTTATTTTTGGAATACTGGGATATTAAGAGAAAATTTTAAAAAAATGGAAATATAATGCTTAATTTGTTCAAGCCTCTCATCTTAGCTGAAACTACAGCAAGACCTAGAATGGCCAGAATGAGTCTCAAGTTTACTTGTATACAAATCTTATCCTTCATGCAAGTTTTTCATTTTCTTTTTCCAGTTTCTTTATATTTTATTGGAATGTCACTTTGTTGCATATTTTACATGCAGTTTTTTCAATTTAGAAATTTTTTTTCGAAAAACTTAAAAATCCTTTTTATTCTTTTTAAAGTAGCCAAACTCATGTCTGTTTGTGTTTTTGTTGAAAATACTGCACAATTTGTGAGTACCTCAAGAACCATGAGCAGGAACACAGATGTAAGATAATGGATGCCTGGCCCCGCTGGAAAATGATATGTTATGAGAGAATCTATTGCATTCATTCTATAGGAGAAGATATATTTAAGTAATTTGTGTTGTCTTTTCCTTAAATCCTTCCCCATACTCTGAAGCCATATCCATCTCAATAGCAGTTATGGCACAGCGCATAAACCTGGTATTAAGACACAGTGACTTTCTCTTTTGAAGATGGGGACAAGAAATGTAGACAAGTGCTTCTCCAGGCCATGGACAGTTTATGAAATACCCTGTAAAGTCAAGCATGGTATTGGGGGAACATCTACCCGTTTAGGGGATATTCTATTCTCTACCCACAGAAATGTGTCTTCCCCCTATTGCCTAAAAGAAAAATGATGACAACAACAAAGGCATAATCCATTACTACAGTATAAGTGGCACGTGTGTGCAAGCTAACACACACATACACATACACAAGTGAAGCATTTAAGTAAGTTGCTCAAGCTTGTATTAATAACAGTGAGACTTGTGATTCAAGCCCAGGTCTGCTTCACACAAAGCTCATTCTGGTACTCTAGCCTGTTTCCTGAAGAGTAGGGATTTATACCTCTTTCTCTCAGTTAATTGTCTAGTATCTTAACCATAACCTTTGTCACTCAAATCCAGCTCATATTTTGCTTCTTTGTGGAATTCCTCCTCATCCCCTTTTGAATTTTGTAAACATAATTCTGATGTTACAAGTAACACATCTATTAATCACCTACTTCAAGACCTACTGTTACTGGCATAAGGATAGACATACAGATCAATGGAACAGAAGTGAGAGTCCAGAAATTAACCCATGATCAACTGATTTTTGGCAAGGGTGCCAAGACCATTCAGTTGAGAAAGAACACTGTTTTCAATAAACGGTGCGGGAACAACTGGATAGCCACAGGCAAAAGAATGAAGTCGAAACCTTACTTTACACCATATACAAAAATTAACTCAAATGGATGAGAGCCCTAAGTGTAAAAACTAAAACTATAAAACTCTTAGAAGAAAACACAGAGGTAAATTTTTGTGACCTTGGGTTTGGCAATGGATTCTTAGAGATGACATCAAAAGCACAAGCAACAGCAACAGCAACAAAAAGATAAATTGGACTTTGTATAAATTTAAAACTTTTGTGCTTCAAAGAACACTATCAAGAAAGTGAAAAGGCAGCCATAGAATGAAAGAAAATATTTGCAGATCATATATCTGATAAGGGACTTATAGCAAGAGTATAAAGATCTCTCACAACTCAATAGTAAAAAGAAAAATAACCCAATTTTAAAATGGGCAAAAGGGAAGAGAATGACGGTAGGAAAGAAATAGGTGAGAGAGATTAAGAAGTATAAACTTCCAGTTGCAAAATAAATGAGTCATGGTTATGAAATGTACAGTGTGGGGAGTATAGTCAATAAATATATGTTTATATGATAACATACAGTAACTAGACTCATCATGGTGATCATTTTGAAATATATAGACGTATCAAATCACTATGTTGTGTGATAGGAACTAACATAGTGTTGTAGGTCAATTATACTTCAAAAACAAAAAAAAACAGAAAAAGAGAACAGACTTGTGGTTACCAGAGGTGTGGGCGGGGGTGGGGGGAGAGGCAACTGGATGAACATGGTCAAATGGTACAAACTTCCAGTTGTAAGGTAAATAAGTGCTAGGGATGTCATGTACAACACGAAAAATATAATTACCACGGCTGTATGTTATATATGAAAGCTGTTAAGAGAGTAAATCCTGAGAGCTCATCATGCACAAAAATTTTCTATTTCTTTAATTTTGTATCTATATAAGATGATGGACGTTCACTAAACTTATTGTGATAATCATTTCATGATGTATGTAAGCCAAATTATTATGCTGTACACCTGAATCTTATACAGTGCTGTATGTCAACTGTATCTCAATAAAACTGGAAGAAAAAAAAATCACCTACTGTATTGCATGCTAGTCTATTGATCTCTGAGTTTCTTGAGGACAGGGTGTGTCTTATTCACTTCTGTATTTCTGAGACCTCACAGCATGCCTGGAATATATTAGGAACTGAACAAATAAGTTTTAACTAAATTAAATGGAATAATAAGAAAGTTATTGATCTAGAAAAAGAAATCCACCTCTTATAATTCAGCAAATACAGAACCATAAGTATGGCATGACATACAGAAGTCACTCAAATGTCTTTAGGTTCCAGACTGATTAGCCCCTGGGATATTTTAAGAGGGATCCTGAGAAGATTCCACAGTTTTCTTCAAGGCTCTTTCATGCTGTCAGCAAACTCTTCCTGATATTTAACCTGAAGCAGTGCTTTCTAAATGATGTGCTGCAACTCTGAGAGAGCTGCTGTAATTGCCAAAGTTTCATTCTTACCACTGGGGCATATTTAAGGTTTGAGAACGTCTTAACTCAGCACATTTTAAAGAGCAGTATTTTTAGTTTCTTGGCTGAACCGTCCTGTTTTAATTCAGGAAACAAAAGCTGTTGGTTTTAGTAACAGTGATAGCATCTCATTGTTTCCTCTCTGAGGCCTTTCCATCAATTATTCTCCTTTCCAAGCACAATAGTTCACTCCTTCCTCCATGTTCTCAAAGCCACTTTATTTAAAAGACACATACACACCTGCTGGCACACACATATGCACACAGAGTATTACATCATGCATAGATGCTATTTTAGATGTAGATATACAAAGCGATGTAGATATAGATTGTAGTTCCTTGATTTTCTGAGGGTTTTCTCCTTGTGCAATTCTCCGGTGACTTTCCAGTGACTTTCAGTAAATGTTTGTGAAATACCTGAAATAATGAGTGAGATAAAGTAAGGTGGAGCTTGAAATAACCTTGTTACCTTTGTTTCTATTGTTGTGAATGTTATGTATACTTGTCTCCCTGGTACATTTGTGCAAGATTTTCTCTAAGAAATATGCACTGGTGACAATGCTGGCATAGAGGGTGTACACCTTGAACTTTACCAGGAAACACCAAGTTATTTTTCAAAGAGGTCGAAAATGTACATTCCTACCAGCAGTGTGTAAAAGTTCCTATTTATCTATTCACTATCTGACCCTTGGTATTTTCAGACATCTTGGTTTTTGCCAATCTAGTCAGTATGTAATGATATCTCATTGTGGCTTTAATTTGTGTTACATAATTACTAATGAATTTCAGCAAATTTTCAAGTGTTTATTTGCCATTTTTTGACTATTTTTTAGAGCAGTTTTAGGATTACAAGAAAGTTTAGAGGAAAGTACAGAGATTTCCCATATATCCTCTGCTCCCGCCCTCCTCACATGCGGTCTCCCTCATTATCAACATCACTCTTCAGAATGGTACTTTTTTTTTTTTTTTTTTTTTTTTTAACCAAGGATGAACCTACATTGACACATCATAATCACCCAAAGTCCACAGTTTCCTTTAGGGTTCACCTTTGGTGCTATACGTTCTATGAATATATATTCATCTCTATAATATAATACAGAGTTTTTGTACTAAAAATTCTCTGTGTTCCACCTATTCATCCCCCACCCGCAAAACCATTGATCTTTTTATTGTCTCTATAGTTCTGCATTTTCTAGAAGTCATATAGTTAGAATCATATGTATGTATCCTTTCAGATTGGCTTCTTTCACTTAGTTATATGCATTTAAAGTTCCATCATATCTTTTCATGGCTTGAAAGCACCTTTCATTTTAGTGTTGAATAATAGTCCATTGTCTGTATGTCCATATTTATTTATCTGTTTATTTACTGGAGAGAATCTTGGTGCCTCCAAGTTTTGGCGATTATGAATAAACCTACTATAAACATCCCTGTGCAGGTTTTGAGTGGACATAAGTTTGCAGAACCTTTGGGTAGATATCAAGGAGCATAATTGCTGGATTGTGTGGTAAGAGTATGTTTCGTTTTGTCAGAAACTGCCAAACCATCTTTCGAGGTGGCTGTGCCAGTTTGCATTCCCACCAGCAATGCATGAGAGTTCCTGCTGCTCCACATCCTCAGAAGCACTTGGTTTTGTCAGGGTTCTGGATTTTGGCCATTCTAATAGGTGTGTAATGGTATCTTGTTGTTTTAATTTGCATTTTCCCAGATGACATATGATCTTTTTATATGCTTACTTGCCATTGGTATATCTTCTTTGGTGCAGTGTCTGTTCAAGTATTTGGCCCATTTTAAAATTGGATTTATTTTCTTAATGTTGAGTATTAAGAGTTCTTTGTATATCTTGGATAACAGTCCTTTATCAGATGTCTGTTGCAAATATTTTCTCCCAGTCTTTGGCCCGTCTTCTAATTTTCTTGACATTGTCTTCTGCAGAGCAGAAAATTTTAATTTTAATGATGTACAGCTTATCAGTTATTTCTTTCATGGACTGTGTTTTTGGTGTTGTATCAAAAAGCCATCACCATGCTCAAGGTCACCTAGATTTTCTCATATGTTATCTTTTAGGAGTCTTTTAGTTTTACATATTACACCTATGTCTTTGATCCATTTTGAATTAATTTTTGTGAAGGGTATAGTCTGTGCCCAGATTTGGTTTTTGTGGTTTTTTTTGCATATTGATGTTCTGTTGTTCTAGTGTCATTTACTAAAGAGACTTTGCTCCATGTATTACCTTTGCTCCTCTGTCAAAGACTTGACTATGTTTATGGAGATCTATTTCTGGGCTCTATCTTCTATTCCAATCTAGTGGTCCCTTCTTTCATCAGTACCACACTGCCTTGATTACTGTAGCTTTATAGTATGTCCTGAGGTCAGGTAGTGTCAGTCCTCCAACTTTGTTCTTCTCCTTCAATAGTACATGGCTATTCTCCATCTAAATTTTAGAACCAGTCTCTTGATATCCATAAAGTAGCTTGCTGGAAGTCTGATTGGGATTGTATTGAATCTGTAGATCATGTTGAGAAGAACTGACATCTTGACAATATTGAGTCTTCCTATCCATGAACATGGAATATCTTTCCATTTATTTCGTTCCTCTTTGGTTTCATTCATCAGAGTTTTGTAGTTTCCCCCCTATATATAGTGTACATATTTAATTAGATTTATACCTAAGCATTTTATTTTGGAGGGGTGCTATTGTAAATGGTATTGCATTTTTAATTTCAAATCCTACTTGTTCAGTGTTACTATATAGGAAAGCAATTGACTTTATATTAATCTTGTATCCTTCAACTTTGCCATATTTGCTTATTAGTTCCAGAAGGTTTTTGTTGTTGTTGATTCTTTTGGATTTTCTACATAAATGATCATGTCATCTGTGAACAAAGACAGTTTTATGTCTTCTTTCCCAATCTATATACCTTTTATTTTCTTTTTTTGCCTTGTTGAATTAGCAAAGACTTCCAGTTCATTGTTGAAGAGGAGTGATGAGAGGGGACATCCTTACATTATACCTCATTCTTAGTGAGAAAGTTTCAAGTTTCTTATGCTTAAATATGATGTTAGCTGTAGGGTTTTATAGATAGTTTATCAAGTTGAGAAAGTCTCCTCTATTCCTAGTTTACTGGGAGTTTTTATTATGAATAGGTGTTGGATTTTGTCAAATGCTTTTCTGCATCTATTGATATTATCATCTGATTTTGCTTTAGTCTGTTGATGTGATGGATCATTCTAATTGATTTTTGAATGTTGAACCAGCCTTGCATACCATTTAATTCCATTTGGTTGTCATGTATAATTATTTTTATACCTTTTGGATTCAATTTGCTAAAATTTTGTTGAGTATTTTTGCATCTATGTTTATGAGAGATATTGCTCTGTAATTTTCTTTTCTTGGTATGTATTTGTCTGTTTTTGGTATGAGGGTAATGCTGGCCTCATAGAATAAGTTAGGAAGTATTCCCCTTGCTTCTATCCTCTAACAGAGATTGTAGAGAATTGGTATACTTTCTTCCTTCATGTTCAGTAGAATTCACCAGTGAACCCAGCTAGGCCTGGTGCTTTCTGTTTTGGAAGGTTATTAATTATTGATTTAATTTCTTTAATAGATATAGGCCTATTCAGATCGTCTGTGTCTTCTTGTGTGAGTTTTGGCAGATTGTGTCATTGAAGGAATTGGTCCATTTTATGTACATCAGTTTTGTGGGCATAGAGTTGCTTATTACCATTTGTTTTTTTTATTTCTGTGACATGCTTGTGTGTTTTATCCATTTTCTGTATTTTCTTCTCTATTAGTGATCTTCAGGCATTCTTTACATATTTTGAATACTATGTTTTGTCAGTTATATGTGTTGCAAATACCTTTAGTATAATTTTATATATTCTTGATGTAATAAACTTTCCATCACTATATAGTGACTCACTTTAGTGCTAGTAATGATAGACTTTAACTCTATTTTGTCTGATTATTTGTTTTTGCTTTTTTGTCCATCGTGTATTTGTCTAGGGTGCCTTTTTACATGCATTTGTTTTCAAAATTTCCATGTCTTTATGAGCTAGGGGTGTTTCTCATAAATAGTGTATATCTGGAATGGTTTTGTTTTGTTTTTCTTTCTGGTCTCATAATCTCTGTGTTTTAAAGGACAAATTTAAGCCTTTCATAGTCATTATGATTATTGGTACCATTGGGCTTGTTTCTATCATATTATTTTTTTTCTCTGTCCATTTTTCTATGCATTTTTTTCCTTTTTTTTTGACTGTGCTGTGCAGCTTGTGGGATCTTAGTTCCCCAGCCAGGGATTGAACCTGGGCCCTTGGCAGTGAAAGCGTGAAGTTCCAACCACTGGACTGCCAAGGAATTCCCTCTAGGCATTTTTCTTCTTTTGATTTTTTTTGATTGATTGAAGTAGTTTTCCCACAATTTTATTCTTTGTTTTCTACTATTCTTAGTGGTTACTCTTAAGCCACAACCCTCCAAAAAAAGCCTCAAAACCTTCAAACATTTTCCTTATTTATCATGCTATTTTAGTTCTGCCCTATTTTTAAACAACTGCCACATATCTGATGTTCTTATCAAATTTGTTTATTTGGATTAAGTAACACATCTTCCATTTTGTTTGCTCACCATTTGCTCTTTCCTCTTAGATCTGTTGCCCTGGGATCATTACTTCTTGAATTACATCCTTCAGAAGTTCCTTTAGTGAAGGTTTGGTGATGGTCTGAGTTTGCCTTTACTTTCTCTCTTTCTTAAAAGATTGCTTTGTTTGATTGAAAATACTAGTCTGACAGTCATTTTCTCTCAATGTTTCCACCTACTCATATCTGATTTTCATGTTGGTCAGAAGACTGCTCTCCTGTCTGACCAGCTGTCCTTTGTAGGTGATCTGTCTTTTTGCTGCAACTGCTTTTTTTTCTAATTAACCTTTTTACTTTGAGATAATTGTAGATTCATATGTAGCTGAGTACCCTTAACCTGGTATACTGTTTACCTAGTTTCCCTTAACATCTTGCAAAACTACAGTGTAGTATCACTCTTCTTTGTAATTTTATTCTGCACTTATTTAAACATTTCAAACCTAGTAATTCTACATTCTGTACTGGGCAATTCCAACATCTATAGTCCTTGGAGACCTCTGACTTTCACTCATTGCAGCTGACCCTAATGTGTTTTGGGACATTTTAATGTGAGCTCATTACTTAATCATATTATGTGAGAATCCTGCCAGCCTAAGCTGGGGTGGCTTCTTCCAGAGATATTTGTGTCTGTTTTGCTGGTCTGTTTTTGATGCCACCGACCCAGGACCATTTTGAGACCCTTAGGGACCTGGCTTGGTGAAGGAATAACAGGCTTATTTCCTCCCATTCTGCATCCTTTGGCAGTCCTGTTGTGGTCCTTTGCCCTCGAGGCAACTCTGCCTCTCCTCAACTCTCACTGCTTACTGCATTCAGTGGCTGCCCTGTTTAAGGTTTATTTGTTTTTTAGTGGGGCTTGTGAGCACAGCAATATATCACAAATTAGGTCCTATTGAAGATCCAGCTGCTTTGTTGCAGAAGGTCAATAAAACTCTTAGCCTACCATATTGCTGGAAGCAGAAGTTCGGGAGAAAAGGTGACAGTGGTTATTGATCTTTGGAATGAGTACTGAATAAAATTGTATTGTCTTTGTAGTGTTCGTCTTGGATTGTTGCCAGTATCCCCTCTTGACCCCACCCCCCCGCCCTTACAGGACTGAAGCACTCATTTCCCCAGCTGCCGGGCACCACTATCCTCTCTGACTTGCCCTTGTCTGAAGAGGACTGTCATGCCCAAGGGTCAATCTGCATCCAGTGACTATTGATGTATTTGTGTGTGCCCAATTCAGGACACCTCTCAGGGACCATCCTAGCTCAGAGTCCCCTGTGGAGTTGGTTGAGACCTTTATCGTGACTGTATCACGTTCTCTGCAAATCCTGCTTTTGTCACTTCCCCACAGGTATTGATGATCTTATGGGCACCGCCCCCCCAATAAACTTCTTGCATGCAAATCGGCCTCAGAGTCTGCTTTCCTGGAGGACATTGAACTAAAACAGTCTCATTTTCAAAAATTTTTAGAACTTACATGGCCCTGTAGAGTACATACTTAAAATATCTATACCATGTCATGAATTTTAGTCCTGGGAGCCATTTAGAAGTAATCTAGTTTTACATCATTCTAAAATAAAAAAATTGAGACCCAGAGTTGAAATATTTCGTAAAAGGTCGTTAACTCACTTTGTGGTCTCCCGTTGTCTCCAAACAAAGGGGACTGAACTCTGATCTTTACTCTTTAAGTTCTATTATTCAAGTGATCTGTGGTTCTGAGCTTTGAGACCAAGGCACTTACCAGCCTTTAGTGCTGTGTTCCTTCTTTGCCTCTTTGTGTATTTTTTTGTTCTTTCCTTGGATACTCCTAGCAAATTTCTTCAAATAGTTTTGAACGTGGCCATAAAATAGAGTATAGAAAAGGTAGCCAAAGGTGTTATAACAAAGAAATTTGATCTATTTTGCTTGCTTGTATCCTGCAACACCCTCATAACTATTGGGCATGGATGTAGGTGCAGGCCCAGCTTCATTGGCGTGTGACTGGTCCCAAATTCAGAGGGTCCCAGCTATTGATTTCATGCTTAGTGGATGCCTTGAAATTCATAATCATTTTTTAACCAGGAGTGCCACATTTTAATTTTTCAATGGGTCTCACAAATAATATAGCTGGTCCTGAGTAGACAATTTGGTATAGAAGGAGAAACATGGCCTTTAGATGTCTGAAAGATGTGGGATTGAATCATGCCTCTGTCCTCTATATTTTATGGCCTTGGGCAAAGTTCTTAAACCCTCTGAACCTTTTTCCTCATTGAGAAAATATTGATGACAGGGCCTACAAGTATTTGAAATTTGCTAGTTAAAAAACTAATTAACAAACACTACTACAGTAGCTGTCATGTGAAAAAGTTAGAATTAGTGAAGTTAAGCCAGTGGGTTCTGGAATCAGATTTCCTGAGTGAGCTTTGTGATTTACCAATGTTGATACCTTGGGTAAGTTCCCTAAACATTCTTTATGTCCCATCTGAAAATCATAGGATATGTGTGAATGTTACATGAGTTAATTGTAACTTCTCCATGGCATGGTACCTGGTATATGGTATTCATTCAAACGTTAACTGTTCTTGGTTTTAGAAAAGATACCCAAACGCTTCTAAAACATACATGCTATGAGAGAAAAATAATCGAAAGGGTCCTTTGTAGGGAAAGGTTTGGGAACACATGTGAACAACACTGTAGTGAAGGACATGACAACTACAAACCACAGAGTAAAACATTTGTCCTGGTCAGCACAGCAACTCCACTTAGCATTCACCTCTGGATGGGTCAATGTGCCCTTGAGGAAAAGAGGTAATCTCTTGTCAATATGTTCTAAATAGTTAATTCTGCTGTACAGGTTTACACAATTTCACCTCTGAAACAGAAAACCTGGAGGCACAGAGTCCCCATGATGGTCGTATGCCCCTTGTCTTCAATTTTATATATAGTGCCTGTTTGGAGTACAGACTCCTTCTATCATGATTTACCTCATTAGTCATCCCAAAGTGATGAGCTCTGAGAGGGAAGTCCAAATTCTTGCAAAATAGCTCAGGGTGTTCCCAAGGTATAGTGCAGTGAATATCTAAACTAAAGCAAATAAGCCCCCCCCCCCCAAAAAAAAAAAGCAGGCATGGGCTTCCTCTAGATTACTCTATCCTTGCTGTGGGCTGAACTGTGTACCCCAAATCCCTATGTTGAAACTGTAACCCCTATTGTGGTGGCATTTGGAGAAGGGGCCTTTGGGAGGTAATTAGGGTTAGACTAGGTTATGAGGATGGGGCCCTCATGATGGGATTAGTGGCTTTCTACAATGAGGAAGAGAGATATTTCTCTCTCCACACGCTGACACCAGGGAAAGGCCATGTGAGGACACACAGAGAAGGCAGCCTTCTGCAAGCCAGAAAGAGAGTGCTCCCAAGAACATGACCATGCTGGCATTCTGATCACAAACTCCCAGCCTCTAGAACTGTGAGAAAATAAATTTTTATTGTCTAAGCCACACAGCCTATGATATTTTGTTATGGCAGCCTGAGATAAGATAATCCTTTTTGACAGTTTTCTTCTGTCATGTGTTTTTTCTCCTATCCTCCTTTGGATTGATGCTCTCTGATCACTAATAGATTAATTTACCAGAAATATTTAGGTAAAAATTAATAAATTCTTCCCCATAAGAGCATTGAGAGAACATTTAGCTTGCTGTTGTGGGTTGAATTGTGACCCCCGAAAGACGTATTGCAGTCCTAACTCCCAGTATCCAAGAATGTGATTTTATTTGGAAATAGGGTCTTTGCAGATGTGATCAAGGTGAGGTCATACTGGAGTAGGGTGGGACCCCTAATCCAATATAATTAGTTTCTTTATAAGAAGAGGAAAATGCCATGTGAAGACACAGACACACAGGAAGAAGGCCTTGTGATGATAGAGGCGGGTATTGGAGTGGATGCAGCTGAAGGCTACGGAATGCCAAGGACCTATGGCCACTGTCAGAAGTCAGGAGGAGGCAAGGAAGTATCCTACCCAGCATCTCAGAGGGAGCCTGGCTGTGCTGCTATCGTGATTTCAGACTTCTAGCCTCCTGAACTGTGGGAGAATATATTTTTAAATCACTCAGTTTGTGGTACGTTGTTATGGCAGCCCTAGGAAATGAATACACTTGCCTTCTTTCATTCAAGCAGTATTTTATTCTTGCTTTTAGTCTCTTCTCTCAGTGATTGTCATCAGTAGAATTGCCTTCAAAGCAGATGAACAAGGTACACAGGTGTGAGGACCTTTTACATTCTAGTCATCTAGCTTTGTGGAATAAAACATGATCTGAAAAAGAATAGATACATTTATATGTATAACTGAATCACTTTGCTGTACACCTGGAACTAACACAACATTGGTAATCAACTATACTCCAATATAAAATTAAAATTCAAAAAAAATTTTACTTAAAAAAAATAGTTGCAGGGGGTATGGAATCCATGCCACAATACCACCCAATCCCCCAGGGCCCACACATTCTTTAGCCTGTTAAGTAAACCCAACCAGCCACTAATGAACAAAGTGTACATGCGTATTCGATGATGGATGGGAGGTAATTTCAGTCTAGTTCTTGCCAAGTTTGTGATGGATGAAAGGCCACAGCATGTTTGTCTCAGGTGTAGAGAGAGCTATATAAAATAGAAAGGGCAATAGATCTATGTAGTGAGTTGTATTGCAGTTGCCTTTTATTTATGGAATCTCACTTCCAATTGTGAACATGCTCTTTTAAAAATTCTTCTTGAAATATTTAAGCTTATAACTATGTATCATTCAGCCCCTCCCAGATAAGCAGAAATAACATATTTTCATTTGTTTTATTTTCCAACACAAGGGGGCAGCATTGTAGCACTGTTCATTTCCTGTAAGCCTAATGTTGCTATACTTTGTGCAGGTTTAAATGTAGTGTACCTTTTCCAAATGAATAATCATTTGAGAATTGCACAAAGGATGACCCAGACTATTTAGCCCTCACATGATATTCATTTTAATTCAAGCTTTGAAACAGTACTCTCTGATGAGCATTCATACAAATTGTATACATTTCATATTTGCTTCATTGTTTCTGATTCTATTATATAATAATCACCCAATTCTGAGAAGAAGACAAGGTACTATTGTGTTTTGTAGTGTTTATGTTGGGTAATTTTCTAAAAATCTGAATTCATTTAAATGGGATTTTCAATCACATTATTGGGAAGTACATAGGGTACCAGGAGATAGGCCTGTTTGACATAAAGGATGAGTAACCCTCCGAGCAGGTGAGCTTCCTGTCAGATGTGACGCAAGAAGTCTGTGAGAGAGAGCAACGGGTGCCAGGGGTTCTGGCAGGTCCATACAAATGAATGGACTTGCAGATGGGCTGGAGTGCAATAACAATAGTAATAATGATGATGGTAAGAAGAAGTACTATTCTTGGCTGCTCATTTTATCTTAGATCCTTATTATTTGCTTAACTATATTATTCTTAATATAATACTCTTGAAAAGTTACGCTCATTTTTTATAGATGCGGAAGTAGAAGCTTGGTTAAGTGATTCACCCCTCAATTCATGAAGCTCATAGGTGGCAGCACTGACTGCCAAACCCAGGCTTCTCCCACCACTTCACACTGCTTCTCCATCCACAGTAAAAGAGATTGAATTCAGTGATTCATTGTAAAAATTTATTGGATTTGATATTCAAACTTCTTTATCCTTACCCCATCCAATTCATATATTTGATTTAGTCTAGGCTACTGTGATGGTTAACTTCATGTGTCACCTTGACTGGGCTAAGGGAAGCCCAGATAGCTGGTTAAACATTACTTCTGGGTGTGTCTGTCAGGGTGTTTCTGGAAGAGATTAACATTTGAATCAGTAAAGAAGATGATCCTCACCAATGTAGATGGGCATCATCCAATCCCTTGAGGGCCTGAATAGGACAAAAAGGCAGAAGAAGGGTGAATTTGCTCTTTGTTTAAGCTGGGACACCCATTTTCTCCTGCCCTGGGGCATCAGCATTCCTGGTTCTTGGGCCTTTGGACTCAGACCAAGACTTGGCTGGATTACGTTACTGGCTTTCCTGGTTCTCCAGCTTGTAGACAGCAGATGTGGTATTTTTTGGCCTTCATAATAATGTGAGCCAATTTCTATAATAAATTTCCATTATGTATGTGTGTGTGTGTATATATATATTGCATTTATTATTTGTAGGTCTTTACATCTGAGCATTCATTTAATGCCTTATGTCTGAGAATCTTGATCTCAGCAGAACTGTGGAGGACACCCCAGAAGCATCCAGTCCCTTTAGAGTTGTGTTTCACTGTACTAGTGAATCAGTGACTAAGGAAGGGGTATTTGCTTTTGTATGGTAGCACAGTGGATTCACATCACACATTTTCCTCTGAGAAACCCAAGGCACAGCAAAGGTGGTGGGTTACTATCTCCATTACCTACCAGTGGCAGATATGGAAGACAGCATCTCAACCTTTGAAAAAGAGAAACTGAGGCAAGAACAAATTGCTGAAGTAGATTGCCCATGATTGCTAATTGAAATCTTTGAACCACCAGTGTTTGTTCCTGAACCAGGACTGTATCTTTTGAGTTTAACATCACTTTAGGAGTCAGGCTTGAATTTTTGTCCCAGGTTTGCCTTTTGCTGGCTCTTGGCTTTGGGCAAGCTCCCTGAGTCTCAGATTCCTCATTTGTGAAAGAAAGATAAGAATAATATCAATTTCTTGGGATTATGAAATAACTATTTGTGTGTGTATATGTATATGTGTGTGTATGTATATATGTGTGTATATATATGTATATAAATATATACATTTTTTGGTACACACCTACCCATTCAGTAAATAATGGCCAACCTTTTAAAAAAATTTCATTTTAATCTACTCTGCTCTTTGACAAGGACACCAATCTCTGTAACTCAGAGCCATCTGCAGTTTCGAGCAGTGCGCATTGAGGCCACTGGGTGTCTATAGAAAGCTTGAATTTTAAGAGTAAGAAAAAAGATGCTTGTGAACATTTTTTATAAACTGTAAAGCTTTGTAAAAAAATAAGATTACAATGTTTCCTTCTCTGAACTCAGTTTCTACTTGATACATACCTATATTTTTGCATTTATCTAGTTAGTTCAAATCAATAGACATTTATAGAGCACCTAATATATATTAGGGAAATATTCATCCATTTTACAACGTGCACTGTTCTAGGCACTGTATATTCAGCAATGAACAAAATGGGCTAATCTTTTTCCCCTGGAGCTTATATTTGTAAGGGTGACAGTAAGCAAACACATACACACATGTAGAACGGTAGAATGTTTGGTAATAATATGAAGAAAAATGAAGCTTGGTAAAGTAGAGGATGATGGTAGATGCCATTTTAGGTAGTATGTCTTAGAAGCCTTCTTTGAGAGGGTTAAAACTGAGCAAAAACCTGAATTAAATAAAGGAATGAGCCACATATATATCCAGGAAAAGTGAGCTCTCATCAGAGAGAACAAAAAGTAAAAGGCCTTGAAAGCAAGTTGTGTGGTTGTTATGTTTGAGAAACAGCAAGGAGACCAGGGCAAACTGTGCAAGTTGATGGGTTTCCTATGTAATTCGTTGTCTCTTTGGGAGACAATATCTATTATAATATTATAACTTTATAGCTCCTCTATTATAAGTGTATTCGCCTATAATATTATAATAAAAATAATGATAATAATTAGTACTTATTGAGTACTCACTGTATACTAGGTTAGTCCTTACAACCTGACCCTATTATTCAGAGAATCTAAAGAACCTTCGTAAGGTAACATACCCAGGAAGTTGGTGAGGCAACACTTTGTCTTGTTTGAAAGTGCAGGCTGCAGAGTAATTCAATGGGAAGACAGATAAGAGAAAAACAATAATGTGACAGGAGTTATGGAAAGCTACCAAGAGCAGGTGACATGTGACTTGTGCCTGAAGAATGAGCTTGGGTTCTTAAGGGAGGAGAAGTTGGGGATGGGAGTGGAGAGAGAATCTCCTGGCAGAAACAAAGCGTTGGAGGCTTGGAAGAGCACCATTTATGCAGGAAACAGCACACAGTTAAGCGTAGCTGGAGAATCTGTAACACTAAACGTAATAGATATGTTCTTGTGCCTACAGGTGCCAGGATGAAGGTCTGCTACTGTGATATAGGACACCTCCCAGCCATGGCTGGGTGGAGATAGAACCCTGACCCAAATGCAGCAGAGTCTATTGTCTTCTTAGGGACATATGATCTGTGTCGTTTGGCTTAAACGTATGAGTTGGGTGAATCAGATTCTCTCTTTCAAAATTTTGAAGCAAGGATACCAAGACTATTGCTAGTCTGTGGAGGCCCCTAAAATAGGGAGGTTATCTGAATTTGGGGGCTCAGGAAGTTATTTGAGGTCATGTGAAAACTGATTAGGAAACTGACTCTAGAAAGAGGAAAAACACAGCAAGTGCAGAGATGAGCAGAGACGGAGCATCATGAGGTCTCTGAGGAAAAGAAATGGGGGCATCAGCTCTTTAGCTTCTGCTGCATTCACAGTTCCCAGTTCTTTAGGGCTCATGAAGCAGGTCTAGTTCCTGTCTTGGATCCCAGAGATCTCTGTGTCCTAAAATTAGGGGGATCATATAACTGTTATCGAAACTGCCATACTTTTGAGAGTGAAAGTGGGTGCTGTTAATAATTCCAAGCATCAAATGGACAAGGACAGATATAAACTGGGTTGTAGGCAATGGTGGGTGGAAGAACCACTTGCTCTCCAGAAAATAACAGTGATGGCGATGAAAACAACAGAGCAAAATTTGATTTGTAGTGTTTGCCGATTTCTGTGGTATAAATACTCCCACCATGGCTGATTCTAAACTCCCAATGCAATATCAACTGGTGGCAAAATTCCTGAAAATGTAATAATCAGCCTTCTCAAGCTGTGACAAGTCAGCTCCAACATCCCACTGGATGTATATTGCACTACCTAAAATACTCTCTCTGTCAGGTCCACTCTCCCTCATTTTCACTTAGGTTTTTTAAGTGCATGTGATTCTTGAAACTCCAAAATCACTGATCAGAACAGTGCTGCCTTTGGGTCTGAAACTAGAGGCAGTGGGAAGTCTGCCTCCCAGCCTCCCTTCCAGCTCCTTGAAGGGAGAGACTGCCTGCAACCTCCTTTCCACTCCCAGTGTGCCCAGCACAGTGAGGAATATGCAGAAGCTGTCAGTAAATAACTGCTGATTAGTGCTTCAGGGGTCACTCACTGGCTCCCCTAGAATAAGGTTACTCAGCTGTGGTCTGCAATTTGCCTGTCAGCAGTGGGAGGGCGCCTTTGTGACAGATTAGCAAGCAGCAGCTTCTCAGGGGATTCTGAGACCTGGGCTCTGACACTCTCACCCAGATCTGATTGCTGTCAGCTCACCATCCCCTGTCAAACAGCAGCCTTCCCTGCGCAGAAAATGTAGTTTATTCACTCAGTGGTAGGATGGTCTTCCCCTATAGCCACGTGGGTACTAAGTGCCTGAGCAGGGCTCCTCCTTGGCTTGTTCACATTGGCCTGAAGCAAGCGCTGACACACTCATTCCTCGGTCTTCATTCTTCAAGTAACACAGTCTTTGCCTTCCAAAAAGCAGAATCTTCCAAACTGCTCTGGAAATAAACTGGTTACCTGAGGTTATTAGCTGAGCCTGGCTTTGTGCAGATACGTTCTTCATTGGCCTCTAGATTTTTCTTTTCTTTTCCCCCCATTTTGTTCTTATTTCTGCTTGTACGCAAAGATCTTTATACCTTTTCGAAGATTAGTGAAATATCAGAAGAATTCAGTTTCTAACAGACTTCCTACAAGCAATTTTCCTTGTTTCTGAGAAGTGATAAGACTGGGAGACATTGCCTCTGGAAATCCTAAATATATGACTGTTCAATGGTTGATACTGCACTTTTGCTGGGACAGAATTTATTCCAAGTCAGATACGTGTGCTCATACACGCACATGCTAACACACAGACACAGACACACACTTTCTGTTCCAGCAGTTCTCAGCTGAAATGAAATCAAGTGAAATGACAGTTCTGTACTTGTACTACCACTGTCCTTTTTAAGTGAATTGCTTAAAGAGTTGTTTCCTTAAAAAGTCTTCCCAGCTTATGTGCCAACCAATAAGATGATCATTTTCGAAGGTGAATTATTCCGAAGTACTATAAAAAATAAGGTACAAAATCACACCTGTAAACAAAGACTCTTTAAGTCTCAGCTTTTAGTAGACATGCACCAGAATCAAGAAGGTCAGGATTCACTGTTCCTGGTACTTTTGGTCATAACAAGAGTAGTTAACTTTCATAAACCATAGTGTGACAATCAATTCACCACAAAATTCTATGTGCTTCCACTGTGTCCATTAATGTCTTTGGTAATGTGAAATAATGATATAAATCTAAATAACAGATATTCATAAAGTGGCATATATATGTGTGTGTATATATTAAAGCTGTTTGCTAACGCATTGTTTAAAATTCTGTAGAAGGGTAAAAATTCTACAGTCTAATAAGTAAGCATGATTTAATTTGCAGCCACTTAATGGATTGCTATCAGATCATTTAAAACGATGTTGTAGAAGAATATTTGCTGCTGTGGAAAGATGTTCAGAATATATTGCCAAGTGGTGAAAACAATCTACAAAACTTTATGACAACATTTTTACACATCTGGGTGTGGTGTGTGTTGTGTGTGTGTGTTTTTCATAAGACTAGAAAAATGTATACCAACATGACCTATTAACAGTGGTTATACCTGGGTGGAATGATTAAAGTTAAATTGCTGTATTTCCTATTTACCTTGCTCACTGTGCTCTGTTTTTACTGCCCTGAGCATGCTTGACTATTTTGTTTAAAGGAAAAGTTATTCTCAATGAACTTACTGAATTTTGAAGGGGGTAGAGTCATACACAATTGACTATAAAGTGAGGCATATATATGTGCTAATCTTATGGAGTGGGGACATGTGAATAATTCATTAAATTCCTGTCCTTCTATTCAGGGATAAGCTTTAGTAAGGTGAGCGGGGTGACCTAGAGGAATGGGAACACCTTGGGTGACATGAATTGATGCCTGCTTAAAGAGTTAAGGCATCTATCTCATCCCCCCACAGAGCAAAGAGAACAAAACTTTTACTGTACTATTAATTAGAATTCAGCTTTGCATAGTCTGTGGTTACAAACTTCAGTGAAATTGGTGCAGGATCCTATTCTCAAAGGGTTACAAAGCACGTATTGTTGTCAAAGTAATTCTAGTACAGAAAGATGGCATCCTTGGAATAAAGATTAAATACATTTTATATGGAGCAAACCACATTAGACAATTCATAGTTTTAAATGTTAAACAGTAATGAACATTTCCAGGAATTTTGTCAGCTTTTTTACTTAAAAATAAATGCCTTTATTTCCCATAAATGCAAAACAACATGTTTTAACAGTTTATCTGATGGGAAAAAATTGAACTGAAATATAACATTGTTAACCGTGATGGTTCCCAATTAATGGATAGGTAACCATGAATAAATCTCTATAAACCAAACATCATATCTTATCACCTTCTCCCCAAGTGCTTGGCACAGTGCCTGACACATAATAGGCACTCACCAGAAGTATGCGTACTTGATAGAGCTGGAAAATGTGCTTACCTGGACATCTCCATCTGTGCTTGCTGTTGAGTAGAATGGCATGATGGAAAGAATAATGGACGGAGAGACCAGTGACTTGAGTTCTAATCCCAGCTCTTCTATTAACTCAGTGTATGACTTCTCTTTGTGGCTCCATTTACCCATTTGCTAAAAAGGGGATTGGACTAGATTAACTCCAACGGGAGTTTGTTTCATATTTAAGTACCTAAGATTCTAAGGGATCCCTCAGGGGTTTTTTCCTTTCTCTCCCTATTGCCCAAGCTCATGTATTTATTAATGTATTCCACAGATGCTTACTGAATGTCTTCTGTGTGTTAGGCATTGTGCTATGTCATACAGAATAGGCCTGCAAACAAGGCACACACAGTCATTGGTCTTGGGGTCCCTTCCTCCAGTGAGAGAGTTGTGTGCCCTTCTACTCAACAGATTACATTTTGAAAATTTTTATTCATTGTTTAAAGTATGATCTTATAATAATGGGATGTTATTCTTATTGGGGGGGGGTTGTTTGTCATCATAGAGCTCTCTTTGATAAGATAAACTAATTCAGAAAGCTTAAACTCATAATTTATATTTCCTTTTTAATTGTTTGGACCAGAACAGTGACAGACTTAGTATTTTCTAGCTTTTTAGTGACATAGTGAGTATACTTCTCATTACAATGTAGATGTGTGTTTAAAATGCAGTTTATAAATTATATTTTTATAAACTGTCATATTTTCGTTGTGCCAGAGCAAACTGATGATTAGAAGTAATATTTCAGTGACATAATGAAGGCATATTGTCATGTGATTATGACCAACCTACATATATTTTTCTATTACTTTAAGATTTTTCTTAATACAAAGCATCTCTATACTTTAATAAAATGAATTATACTAAAATAATCATAGGCATATTTTGGCACAGCATAGATCTTTTTATTACTTTGATCTATTAAGGGATGTACTAAAATATTCTATCTAGTTTTACTTCAGAAACATCCTGCTTTCTCAGGGTAAGTCAGAATAAGCTGGTCATGCTGCTGTAACAAAAAACCCCAAACTCCCAGAGGCTTAAAACCGTATAGGTTTTCTTCTTGCTCATACTGCATATTCACCTTGGATATGGATGAGCTAGACTGATCATAATCCTTCTGAGATCCAGGGTGACAGTAGCCACCTCAGATATTTTCATAAGATGTGCAAGGGGACAAAGAGAGCTCTGGAGGGTCTCACGCTGGCAATGAATTATTTGGCTACATCCAGTTGCATATCATTGGTCAGAATTAGTCACATGCTCCATCGTCTCACAAGGGGGCCAGGAAGTGTTATCCTACCATCTGCCTAAAAGGAAGACAGCTGGGATATTTGATGAGTAACAGCAATTAGTACCATACATGGTGTGAAAGACTTGTTTTCAGGCATTAGCTCTCTTAATTGGCTTGGGAATCAATTAACTGTTGGTTATCCTAGCCACTTGTTTAGTTGAGAAACCATTTTTTAAAAATAGCAAAGTACTATCTTTCTTGAAAATATCTACTGCATTATATATGTTGCTGAAATTTCATCAACATCTTCAAATTTTAGATTTATGACATTTGCTATGGTGTATATTTCTAAATCTTGCCCATGGACATTAATCAGCTTATTATTGTGATTCTCAAAAGCATTAAAAAAGAAATGACTTTAGGTTATGGTAGAGGTTTTATTTCTTTAATGCTTCTTTTCCCTTTTGTGTTTTCATTAGACCCTTTCAGGGTTTTGCTTTGTATTGCTATTTCAGTATTATCCTTTGACAGCACTCTACTAGTGCTTGCTCATTTTCCATTCTAATGCAGTTCTGAGCCAGAGTAGATAGGAATTTGTCAGAAAACCATTTTAGACTCACAATGCTTCTGAATATCAATCTGGAAGGTTCATTTCACTATTCAGCTTTCTTAGGTAAAATAATAAACAATGTATTATTGGCTTTTACTTTACATCCTCAAACTAATGCATTGGTTTATGCATTAACAATTTTATTCATTTTTTTCATTTATTTACTTATTCAACAAATTTTTATTGTACTCCTAGTGTAGCAGGCACTCAAACTGATTTAATTATATGACTATTACTAAGAATTTATGAGGAATCACAGGTAATTTTCTAAGTTAGTTACACTTTAAGAGTCGTAAAGGTTCTATTCTTTTATATGAAGCTGGCAATCCAAGCTTAACAATGGAACATGCACTCTGAAACACGTGTCCAGCGGCAGGGGCTAGATTACATTCTTTCCTGTGATCCTTTGCAGAAGAGTGATATACGCATTTGGAAGATTATTGACTGGAGGTACTGGTATGATATGTTGCCATTAAATATTCTGGAATACATACTTTATTCACTTAATTAGCCAAAAGTAACTATAGGTCTACAGTATGCCTTATTTACTCTTTGGTAGAAACTTAGAATATAAAGATCATTAAAACGTAAATCATATTCTCATGGAGTTCACAGTAAACTGGGGGAAATAGATATGTTAATGTATAATTAACAGGTGTATAATGTAATCAGTTTTACGATAAATGTACCTACCTAATACAATGGAAATACCAAGAGCTTGTGGAAAAGCAACCTGGAGGTGTTGGTGAAATCTTCCAAGAGTGAGGTAATCAAGTGACATATACTGGGGTCTTGAGTGGAATTCACTGAGCAGGAGAGGAGGGAGAAGAACATTGCAAGCACAGCAAGTGACATGAGTTATTAAATGCATGGACGTGTGAAAACATGCACAGCCCAAGGGCTGTGTTCATGGGTTTGGGGAGTGTTGGCAGGAGATGAGGCTGAAAGAAAGCCCTGAGCCAGACAGAACAGGGTCTTGGCTTGGGTTTGCCTCAGAAGAATATATTACTTTTTTCAGGATAAGAAAAGAGAGGCATTAACTAAAGGGATTGGAATTTACCTGGAATTGTTGAAACCTACAAAGCAAGAGAATGACACAGTCAGGTTGATATATTTAGGAAGATAAGTAATCGTAGTGGGGGATGGAGAGGGAGAAGAAACTAGAAGTAGTGAGACCGGGAGGCACACAAAACTTAAATCTTGGTTTCATCAGCTTAATTCTCCAGCGACTAGATTCTAGGCAATTGAGATAGGTGACTAATTCTTGTACTTTAACTTATAATATTATCACTGTGTGCTTTGAAAATGGCGGCTGGTCCTTTAATAACTTGACTGCTTTTTCTGCATAAGACATCTCTATTAAATTTTCTTTCAAGTACCAATACACTTGTTAGAAAGCAGCATACATGTTAACAGCAGTCATTGGCTTCCTCGGCTATGTAAATCTGCCTTGTACTAAGTACTTATTTAGACATTTCTATTAATAGATAGTAATAGGTATACTGGGGAGATTTCTCAGCGAGTTATTTCATGAAGAGCCTCATGTGACTTAAATGCAAGAACCCATCAGTGAATAAAGGAAAGATGTCACATATGTAACCATCAGTAGTTTGAAGAATGATACATAGTCGAAGTGAAATGAAAGTGCTGAGAATGATATTTATTTCGACTATTTCAAAAGTAGAATATGATAGTCCCTGACAGTGTTTAGAGAGGTTGCTGTTATCAGCAGTATTAGCTATTTTTGACAAATCAAGAATAAAAACGAGGGAGAATGATTAGTGCCAAAATTGACTAATTCTAAATAATTATCTCTAGAATGCCTAAGTAGGTGTTTTGCTATAATCTTATATAGTAATATATAATTTGAGAGATTTCAGAAATGAACATCATTATTAATGAAACAAAGTAGCTCATGATCTATTCTTCCTCTGGACTTTCAAATGCCATGTCTTGTATCATATGAATATAAAGCCATTATCTGTGTTACCAAGAAATATCCACTATTGTTGTGTCTCCCTGTTATGAAATCATACTGTTCTTTCCAGCCAGACTGGGTAGAGACTATGGTATAAAAAAACTTTGTTAAAATGTTATTACTGTATATTTGTTGGATTTTCTTTTTCTTTTAAACTGATATATTTGATTTTTAAGTTTCTAAGCATTTAGGTCCTTTGCACTTTCACATACAGGTGTGTTGTGATGCTTACATTTTGTGGTCAGATGGCCAATTGTTTTACAAATCAGTTTGCCATTTAGATGGTCAGTCTCCCAAAAAGCTAAGAGATTATTCCTTCAAGTGGTCTGCTGGGTGTGTTTGTACAGTTCCCTAGAGGACCATATTATGCTGTGTTACACAGAAGATTTTTTTGTCATTTGGATTATGTGTTTGCAGATCTTGAGATCTCAGGAAATCCATGAGATCAAAATCCTTTTGAGTCTTAGGTTGTTTTTTTTTTTTTTTTTCCTAGAATACTTTCTAGGTCTCGATTGTTTGGGAAGAGGTGTAATAAAGCTGAATATTTTCCTGAAGAAGGAATAGCTTGTAATCTTCTAGATCAATCTTTCTGGGATCAAAGTAACTTAGGCCAAAGAATGATGACATTTTTCAATTGGTGAGTGTGGAATTGGATGAGACAGAATCAACCTGAAGGTCTGTGATATTTACCAAAAAGTAGTGGAAGTGGAGGAACAGATATAAGGGATTACATCCTATTTGATACACTCCAACTTGCTGTTTCTGCCTATTTCTGGACAGTATTTTCATTTTTCCCCTTATTTAGATGCAGTTATACTATAACTAATTAGTCTTACCTTTTCAGTGAAGAGAGGAGAAGATAACCCACTCTATTGTTTTTAGCTTCTCTAGGACCAAACGTTTACCGAATGCCTATTTTGTGGCATAAAGTTGATTGTGACAAACGGTTGCCCTAGAGAATTTCTAGTCTAGTGAATATTTTGTCTTGTACATTCTTTTGATTGCATTTAGGTAAAGTTCTAGGAGCAAAGTGTTCTTTTGGCTGAAAATCTATCCCTTCTGTTTTTATCAGGAAACCCCAGGGCTAGCCAGCTTTGAGCATTAGCTAATTGACAATCTTGGAAAAAATATCAACTCCAGAACCAAGTCCCTTTTCTCATTGCTTGGAAACCACACAGAATTATTCCTTAATATAGTTCCATTTCCACAGAACTAAACTGAAGGTGAATGGATGACAAAGAAATGCTTTAATTCATAGATAATTATGAATGAATGTAGGTTTACTTATATAGGTATTCAAACTCAGTGACTATTTTATATTTATCTGTAATAGATATTATAAAATAATAAATATATACTATATTTTATAGAGTAATTGATTATTAGAGAAGGCACTCTAGTTGGAGAAAGAACTTTGGAGTGAGACAGCCAAGTTTGAATCGAGCCTTCAGGAATTACCAGTTTTCAGCTTCGAACCTTACCTCTCAGAGCATGTTTCTTTAAGTGTACAATGGGAGATAAAAATATGTATTGTGCAAAGTGGTTTTAGTATCTGCAAAGCTACTGGAACACAGTGGACACTTCACAATTGGTAGCTATTTGCCTTTTGTTGTTAACTTATTTTTAAATGGATATTGAAATGTTATTATGAGCAAAAGGTTGCAGGAAGATATTACGGGAGGAATGCAAAGAGAAACAAAATAAGATCTGTGTCTTTGAAGGAGCTTTCCACAGTTTGGATGGGGAGATAGACACATTCATGCATCAAATAATTCTGAAACAATCCTAATATAATACATACAAAACAATGCAAAACTTTTAGGCAGAAATGTAGTTCTGAAATAATTTTTATGTCACAAGGATGGAAATTCTGTATTGTCTTTGGCCTCTCTCCCAATCTGTATTTAGAAATCTCCTCTCTAGATGAAGCTGTAATAAAATACTTTGTTTTTTGAAGAAAGACTTTATTTTTTAGAGTACTTTCAGGTTTACAACAAAATCGAGAGAGAGGTGCGAAGATATCTCATACATCCCCTGCCCCACACATACATAGCCTCCCTCAGCATCAGTATCATTCACCAGAATGGTACATTTTTTTTACCAAGGATGAACCTACATTGACATTCATGATCACTCCCCAAAAGTCTGTGGTTTACCATAGGGTTCACTCTTGGGGTTGTACATTCTGTGGGTTTGGACATCTGTATAATGACATATATCCATACATATATACAGAAAATACTCTGTATAGTACCATACAGAGTATTTATACTGCCCTAAAAATCTGCGCTCTGCCTAATGATCTCTCCCACCCACTCCACCTCTGGCAACCACTGATCTTTTTATTATCTCGATAGTTTTGCCATTTCCAGAATGTTATATAGTTGGAATCACACAGTATATAGCCTTTTCAGGTTGGCTGCTTTCACTTAGTAATATACATTTGAGGTTCCAATAAAATACTTTTAATAAAGTCAAAGATGTTCTTGAGAATCATTATCAATAACTGGTGTTATCAATAACTGGTCCAACTGCAATAATAGGGCTGTGCTTGTTATTATCATGAATTGCTTCAACTCAATTCTGTATTATCTCCAGTAGGCCCCCAATCTCTAAAACTATATCTTTAAGCTGGCTCCTTATGTAGGAAGTACTCAGATGTAGATGTAGTATGCCTACTCAGATGTAGGCATAATTAGAGGTGCTGAGAGTTGATCACTACACTGCTTGGGTGCTTCAGTGTAGTGGGTGCCTTCTCCCTGACCCATGGCAGACCTTACTGATTTTTTTTTTAAATTTTTGGCCTCACTGCGGGGCATGTGGGATCTTAGTTCCCTGACTAGGGATCAAACCTGCACCCCCTGCATTGGAAGGTGGAGTCTTAACCACTGGATCGCCGGGGAAGTCCTCAGACCTTACTAATTGATCACGGCATTCTTTCCCATTGAATGCAGCCTCACAAACCTGGCCTCCACATTTCAGGCAGTCACAA
Organism: Eschrichtius robustus; assembly: GCF_028021215.1. Classification (NCBI taxonomy): domain Eukaryota; kingdom Metazoa; phylum Chordata; class Mammalia; order Artiodactyla; family Eschrichtiidae; genus Eschrichtius; species Eschrichtius robustus. The sequence goes on from NC_090826.1 coordinate 57,003,799, forward strand.
CAAATTGATTTGATTTGACACCTGTGATAACACCTCTGTGTCATCCTGACCTAAGCATTTGTTAGGAGTTTGAGAATGTCCCTGCTATCTTAAATGAAGGCAGATTTCTCTAGCCCAGTAAATCTGTAAATCTGTATTTAGGAAACTTGACCTATTATTTATTTCTGCATTTTTTCCCTTTTGATCTCATTATATGCTTGAATTCCATGAGATCAACTCCAAAAACATCTTGGAATATCATGGTTCACAAACATCGGTGTGCATCATAATCTTCTGAAGACTTGTTACAGCACGTTGCAGGTCTCACCATCAGGGTTTCCGATTCGGTGTAGCAATCTTTAACAACAGGTCCAGAACACTCTTTAGGAAATATAACCACAAGAGGAAATATAACCTGGTGATGCAGGTTATGCAACCACACTTGGAGAACCACTGGTGTAGTGAAAAGAACACAGAATTACAGACAGAAAAGCCTTGGGGCATCATTACTAGTGCTCTGACTTTGAATGTTTCCTAACCTATCTAGGCCTCAAATGTTTATCTATGAAATTTTCTGTGTAGTAAAACCTGTATCATGGAATTATGTTAAGCATTACATGAAATGATATTTCAAGCACTTAGTGGAAATAATCCCTCAACAAATGTTTATTCTCTTTGTGTACTTTTTTTGTACTTTGTAATTGAAAAAAAACCAGGTTGAGCATGGTTTTGGATACCGTAGAGAAACAGAGGCAGTCATGTATCGTTCTTGCTCTTTCTTCTAAGAAATGTTACAGATTCTAGTCTTCACAAACTCATTCTATGGTATTTTAAAGATAGTTTCTCTTTGCTTTGAAAATCTTGCCTTAGGCCCTGAGGAGAAAGTTTTACTTTATTTAAGTTTAGGAAAGTGGACAAATGGTAACCTAGCAGGGAACTGTGTATAAAAAGCCAAGGAGCCACATTGAGGCTGGAATTTCCCTATTTACAGGGAATACTTAAAAATGAATGTGATTATGTCTGTAACACTTTTTAGATCCTCCAAGGGAGTGTACTATCTAAATATATGTACCAGATTGCATTGCAAGTGCAATGCCATTTACATTTTAAATTATAATTTGTTAATTTACATGAATTACCCTGCAAAATACTTGGTATGAACATTTACATCTTCAGGCGAGGAACTGAGAAACGGAAAGTTTGAAGGAATTGCCCAGTGATGATGAAGAAACTGGCTTATTTTAGATCTCAAAGCACAGACTCCTGATAAATAATTCATTCACTTAAGTCATTCTCCTATTCGATTGCTCTTCAGTTTACCAGGGGTTTAATTTGTTTCCAATAAGTATTTTCACATACAGATTTTGTAAACATAGATTGCTGTATTTTTGTGCTTAGTAATCTTAATAAAAAGCATCAAGATTACTCTTTAGGAAATATAATGCTATCTATGGCAAAATAGTTCTTAATTATCATGCAGTGCTTCTGGGTGGTATAAATGATAGCCTAGAATGGAAAGGAGAATTACTATGCTTACCATAAATCTCCTTGACAACAAGCTCAGTGTTTTGAATACTGAATCATTTAGAATTTTATGCAGATTTAAGGGTCTTTCACCTTAGCATCTCAATTTTTTATATATATCTGGGTTTTTCATAGGTAATTTTCAAAATCACATTAAACATTATCCGTATATGTTTTTGTCATTAACTCAGTTATATTTGCACTGTTTCCCTAATTGTTATCATCATCATCATCACCACATTTCTCCAATATTTATTGAGCTGTGAAAAACTGAAAATCAAGTTCAAGAAACATTTTGATTAGTTTACCATAGTGAAGCTCCTTATTGGAACTCCACTCCAGAACAAAGGAGTGATTCGCACATCCTGGGTCTTCCCACCTAAGGGACACATATTGCTGCTTGGATAGTTACCATCCCCCCAAATGCTTGTTTCTCATTTTGAAATGAAAAGAAAGCCTCTCAGCATATAGTATTCTGTACAGATTGCCTTCTTGCCTTTGGCGGAGCTCCTGTTTCTCCTGTGAATCATGCCTCCGCACACAGTGTTACCATTGTGCTATCTGAATCCTGCTGGGTGGTGGTGGCAGAGCTATTCCACTGGGAAGGTCACAAGTTCATGTCTGCTTTGCCTTCTGTCTAGCAAGAAGTGCTCCAGCTAAGCAACAGATAATTGCAGTATTCCTCTGCATATTGAAGGTTAGACTTTCAGTGGTGTCCTAGTAGTGGTGGCTAAAAGGCCATTAGAAGTGGTGAGTTCAAGACAAGTCGTAGTCCTCGCCTTTGCTCTGCTGTTCTGAACATGTCTTTCAGCATCCTTCGTAGTGGCCTTATGAATGAATTTGCTTAAGGACCTGATTGAGGCGACTGAGAAGGAGACAGATGGTGCTTAATTGGAGCACAGAGTAAATGCTCTTGCTGTTTAACTAAGTGACCTTTGTTTATTAAGTAGACAAGTATTAAACACCTATTATATGCCAGGCACTATTTTGGGTGCCGGCATCAGTGTGGAAAATAAAACTAAAGGAATCTGTCCTTATGGGACTTTTATTATAGTGGGAATGACAGACAATAACAAAGTCAAGAGAGCGATAGATGCTGTTAGCAGAAGAAACTGAGTAAAGTGAGAGGAAGGATGGGGTTCTTTATAGAGGATAACTAGGGAAGACCTCTCTTAGGAGAAGATGTGTGAACAGATCTCTGAAGGAAATAGAGAGGGAACCATAGAAAGCTCTAGAGAAAGAGCTTTCCAAGCAGAGGTAAAAGCAAATAGCCTCTCAGGCGAGTGTGTGTAGGCATGTGACGAGCCATGTGTAAACAGCGTTTATTTGAAATAGGGATGTTTTGTTAATAAAGAGCATACACATCTATATAAAATACATTAAAAAATATTACATCAAGAAAAAGAGCCATTGCCATTTTAAGGATGTGGTATAAGGAAGGCATAAAATAACATTTTCTGTTATAAATCTTTTTCCCAGTGGGGCCATCACAGGGTTAAAATGGTATATTTCACACATAATGTACTGTAACTGCTTTTTTAACAACTGAAAATGTACAGAAGATGCTGTTTTGACTGTCTATTTTTAGTCTTCAGCTGTTGCTGTCACGATTCAGAAATTTAGATCCCTGCTTTAAAAGGCACATTTCCTTAGCTGTAAAAAATAGTCTGATGGAATCTACAGCCGCAATCATAGACTGTGGTTTTAGAATACAAATCACCTGCTATAAAAGGGGTAGGGCATTTCTTTTCTTTTCATTTGATTTTCGTTTATGTTCTCAATATGCCTTACTTTGAGTCTGTTTACATTCTCATGAAGTTGAAATTTTCTTTGGTTTCTGTGCTTGACAAGTGGTGCCCATTAATTTTAGTGGATACTGTACCAACTGAGTCCCAAAAGGTGTCTGGAAATCCAGAAAACTGAACCAAGAAATGGTGCTAGGCACAGATTGGAAGGAGGAATTAAAGAATTCCTAGATTTTATTTTGGCAGCTGGTGTGAAGCGGCACCTTCGAGGATCTTCTAAAAGTGGACCTGCTTTCCAAAAAAAGAGAAAAATTAGAAGAGATTAAACAAAAGCAGTATCATTAAGAATTTGGTATCCCACTTCTAAAATTTCTAAATTACCAAAAATAAGATGAAAATATTGGTTATGGCTAATGTAGCACAAATGAAATGGTTTAAAATCTGCGTGTAGAATTTGCAAAATCAGTATAGATTTCATACCAAAATGCTGTTTGTAGTAATCTCAGCCAAGAGAATGAAGTTTCTAACCTGGGAGTCCCCAAAATGTAACTCTCAGGAGTGTCTATTAGAAGCTAAAACAGGCTAGAAATAGAATCATAGGAGGATAGTTCTATCTTTAATATTTAAGATCATAAAGAAAGGGAGGTATATAAGACAACTTTCTAGTTTTTAACTACACATGAAGGTCAAACAAATTCTCATTTTGAGTTGCAATGAATGAACACGCTAAGGTACATTAAGCCAATATCTTCTCTTTCAAAATTGACTTAAAACTGATAAGGGTGCATTCAGACAAAATTATTTTAAAAAATAACTCATTAGTGAAATTTATTGCTGCCTGGGTGAAACTAATCATTTTTGTTGCATATTCAAATTATTTTGTATTATATTGAAATATGGCATTTATAGAGAAGCAAATCTAGTTTCAGGATATAACATAATTGGAGCTAACAGGTTTTTATACAGTTGATTATCTTTAGGGCATATCCCTATGCTTCTTTCTCATTTTTCCTTTGCAATGCTGTATAGTGGATTAAAGCATGAGTTTTGAGTTTGGTGACTTTGGGTACGAATCCCTACTGACTGGGTGATCTTGGGTAATTCATCCTATGTTTCTTTAATTCCGTTTCTTTATCTGTAAGGGTATATTATATATTTCAAAGGGGTTTTGTGAGGTTTAAATGTGAAAATAATGTGTGCAAAAGTGCCTAATACATAGTCCGCCCTCAATAAATGCTAGTGATGTCTTATTCCTCACCTTGCTCTCTCTTTCTCCTTCTGCCTCCCACTTGAGAGAGGCCTGGAAAAGGTCTTTTTTTCACAGCCCTCAGAAGGAACCAACTCTGCCAACACCTTGATTTTGGACTTCTAGCCTCTAAAAGTTTGAGACAATAAATTTATGTTGTTTAACCATTCAGCCTGTGATACTTTCTTACAGCAGCCCTGGCAAACTAATAGAGATTTTGGTACCAGAGAGTGGGTTGCTGTGGTAACAAGTACTTAAAATATGGAAGTGGCTTTGGAATTGAGTTGTGGATAGAGACTGGAAGAGACACTCGATGGAGGGAGGGAGACGCAAGAGGGAGGAGATATGGGGATATGTATATGTGTAGCTGATTCACTTTGTTATACAGCAGAAACTAACACACCATTGTAAACAATTATACTCCAATAAAGTTGTTAAAAAAAAAAAAAAAGAAAAAGCCTAGATTGCCTTGAGGAGACTTGGTAGAAATTTGAATGTTAAAAGTACTTCTGTTGAGCAGATGGCAATGAGGAACATGTTCTTGGACACTGGAGGAAGGCGATCCTTGCTATAAAGTGGCAAAGAACTTGGCTGAAATGTGTTCTCATTTTTTTTTTTTTTGGATGGGAAGTAGAAATTATGAGTGATGAACTTGGGTTTTGTAGCTGAGGAGGTTTCTAAGCAAAGTGGTGAAGGCACGACTTGGTTTCTTTCTTCTGCTGCTAATACTAAAATGCAAGAGTAGAGAGATAAATTGAAAAAGGAATTGTTAAACAAAAAGTAACCGGGACTTGAAGACTTGGAAAATTCTCAGCCTATTCCTATTGCAAAAAAATGAGAAAATATGTTCTAGAGAGAACATCAAGGGTGTAACTGGACTACTGTTTGCCAAGGAAATTAGGCATGTGACTCATGGATCCAACCAACTATCATGGCAAAAGTCAGGAATAGAGATGTGGTTATGCAGGAAAGATCTGTCTGATAGTTTGGACTCCCATGAATTGCTCAGGAGGCTGACAAGATTTTTGAGAAATTTATATCAAAGGAAACATTGCCAGCTTTGACTGAAGGATAGACAGGATGAAATGAAGGAAGGCTCTCAGACTTCTGGGATACCATGAGCAGGAAACAGGCTGATATCTATCCAGCTGCAAACATGTGTCATCCTTCAAGGAAAGTGAAGACTGACCTTGAAGGCAATTCAGAGGCCAGCAGCTGTTCCCGACACCACAGGCCCACAGGACACAAGCCCCTGAAGGTTGGGCAGTCTCCTCCTCAGTTTCAGAAGGTGGGGTCACCTTCTTAGTTTCCGAGAATGGAGCCACCTCCTTGGTTTCAGAGGGCAGAGCCTCCACTGCTCAGGGCTAAGTGGGTGGGACCACCACCCAAGTGAGCCCAGAGGATAGAGCATTGAGCCAAAGAGGATTATTATCAAGCCTCAAATTCTAATGGAATTTGTCCTAGTAGGTTTCAGACTTGATTGGGACCCTTTTCTTCCTTAAAATTTATCCCTTTTGGAGTGGGAATATCTATCCTATGTCTGTCCCATCATTGTTGTGGTCTGATTTTATAGGTTCACAGATAGAGAGGAACTTTGCTGCATGATGAATCTTGCCTTAAGCTTTACACATAACTGATTTGGATGGTTTAAATGATTTTGGACTTAGAGTTGACGACAGAATAAAGACTTTTGGAGACATTAAAATGGGTGAGTGTATTTTGCCTGTGAGGACATGAATTTTGGAGTCAGAGGGTGGAATGTTATGGGTTGAAATGTATCCCCCAAATTCATATGTTGAAGTCCTAAATCCCGTTACCTTAGAATGTGACCTTATTTGGAGATAGGATTGAAGAGAGGTAGATGTCCATGCAGTGACACACACCAACAAATACAAACAAACAAAAAAACTCTTGTTTCAAGGTAATACTTGATCACCTTTACAGAGGTAATCAAGTTAAAATGAGGTCATTAAGGTGGACTCTAATCCAGTAGTACTGGTGTTCCTATAAAAAGGGAAAATCTGGACACCAAGACATACATAAAGTGGAGATGATGTGAGGAGATATAGGGAGAAGATGGCTATCTACAAGCCAAGGAGAGTGGCCTAGAAGAGATCTTTCCTTCACAGCCCTCAGAAGGCACTGACCCTGCCGACATCTTGACTTTGGGCTTCTGGCCTTCAGAACTATAAGATAATAAATTTCTGTTGTTTAAACCACCCAGTCTGTGGTACTTTGTTATGGCAGCCCTAGCAAACTAATTAATAAACCTCTCACAGAGGTTCAGTCTAAGTATTATAAAAATAAAAATCTAATATGTGTTTCATAAGAAAAAGTTGAAGGAGCTGTAGTTATTTAGGAGGGAAAATAAATGTGTTAGAGGATACATCTTTGAAGGGCATTCAGTTGATTTATTCATTGTAGTTCGAAGTGACAGAACTAAAATCAATAGGACGACATTATTGAGAGTCAGACTTTGGTTCAATAGAAAGAAAAACTACTTGCTATTTATTATTAAAATGCGACAGAAATCACCTGTGCCCCAGTTGGAATTCACGGAGAGTTGAAACAAGAGGTTTTTTGTTTGTTTGTATTTGTTGGTGTGTATCACTGCATGGACATCTACCTCTCTTCAATATTGAAAAAAGCATAGGCTGAGTTAGGAGCAAGGAATAGGCACTGACAGGGTAGACTAAGGGAAAAAAACTTCCTGAAACTCTGTACAAAGAATCCGTCCATATTTCGTCTTGTAGGACAGTCAGGATAAGAATAATCCGCTGTGAGACAAGGAGGACTCCAAGTACGGAGGGAAATAGAAGAGAACCTGGCTTTGACCTCCTTTAAAAGGAGATCAGGTGAATGAGGAGGCAAATTAGTTTTGAATATTGATTAGAATTAGGCTGTGATAGTTGTGCCATTAGACTTTAAGTACCATGAGGGCAGGCATACGTCTAGCTTATTCATTGCAATTTTCCTCAGACTAGCACAGTGCTTGACTCATAGTTGACATTTAACTAACACCAGTAAATGAATAGATAACTGTTGATTCATATTCCTGGGTTTTTAAACATTTGTTTAGCATGCACAAAACACTTTCTACACTACCAAATGTAAAATAGATAGCTAGTGGGAAGCAGCTGCGTAGCACAGGGAGATCAGATCGGTGCTTTGTGACCACCTAGAGGGGTGGGATAGGGAGGATGGGAGGGAGATGCAAGAGGAGGATATATGGGGATATATGTATATTTATAGCTGATTCACTTTGTTATACAGCAGAAACTAACACACCATTGTAAAGCAATTATAGTCCAATAAAGATGTTTAAAAAAAAAGTAAAGTTTAATTAAAAAAAAAGTAACAGTAAAAAAAAAACACTTTCTAGTTGTGCGCAAGAGGTTTAGATAAAGAGGCTAACACATAAAAAAATATATTCAGAGAAAACTCTAATTCGAAAAGATACATGCACTTCAATGTTCATAGCAGCACTCTTTACAATAGTCAAGACATGGAAGCAACCTAAATGTCCAGCGACAGGTGAATAAAGAAAATGTGGTATATGTATACACACACACACACACACACACACACACACACACACAATGGAATACTACTCAGCCATAAAAAGAATGAAATAATGCCGTTTGCAGCAACATGGATAGACCTAGAGATTATCATACTAAGTGAAGTAAGTCAGACAGAAAAAGACAAATATCATATGATATCACTTATTTTTGGAATCTAAAAAATGTGATAAAAATGAACTTGCTTACAAAACAGAAATTGACTCACAGACATATAAAACAAACTTATGGTTACCAAAGGGGATTGGAGGGGGAGATAAATTAGGAGTTTGGGATTAAAATATACACACTATGATGTATAAAACAGATAAACAACAAGGGCCTACTGTATAGCACAGGGATATATACTCAATATCTTGTAATAACCAATACTGGAAAAGAATCTGAAAAAGAATATATGTATATATGTATATCTGAATCACTTGAAACTAACTCAACATTGTAAATTAGCTATATCTCAATTAAAAAAAATGAACAAACAAAAACAAGCAAAAAATAAATTATGGCCTTTACTCTCTAAGAGCATAAAATATTTTGTGTGGCACATACAGACAAGAAAGGAATTGTAAGTCTGATGCTGAAACTTTCTCAGAAAGTGTACTATCATGCCAGTGACGACTTACTGTATATGTATAGAAAAAAAAGATTCTCCAAATGCAAAATAAATTTAAAAAGTTAATTAAAATAATTTAAAAACTGATTAAGGCAGAGAAAATTAAAATTGCATGAAGCTTTTTAGAATTATGATTATGTTAGATTATGTTAGTAACAAGTGTGCAAATTTCAAGCAATAACCCAGGCTTACCAAGGAAAATAGGGAATCATATTCTTAGCACATAGTACCTACTCAGTAAGTGTATCTTTGAAGAGTGTATGAATGAGTAGAAGTAATAAAAGTAAAGAGAAGGAGCAAAAAGATCAGGTTTCTTTAAGAGGTATTCATGGTGCCACAGCTGGCAGTGGGGAAAGAAGATACAGATTGAGAGAGAGGCTAGGAGATGCAGATTGGGAGTCACCTAGAGTCCATTTCTAGAATGGGTTCTTTCAATAGACACGAAAAGCATGAAACCTTCTGCTGTGCCTCGATGGTAGTTACTGCCCCCCCGCCCCGCCCCACCGCCTTGCCCCAGTGGTGGCATGGAGGACTAATCACTGCAAGAGTCAGCTTTAGGAAATGACTGAAGATGGGCCAAGCTGCAAGCCCCAAGAAGCCGAGAAACAGCAAAGTCAAGAATGTAAACATTGCGAGCTTTGGAAAGAGCACTGATTAATCAAAAGGGTTATAAACTATAAAATCAATTTGAAAATTTCAGATTTTGTAACTGATGTTACAGCTCGTCCTCCTGCTGATTCGCGGGTTCCGCGTCAGCAGATTCAATCAACCACAGGTTGAAAATATTTGGAAAAAAATCAGAAAGTTACAAAAAGCAAAACTTGAATTTGCTGCATGCTATCAACTACTTACACTATTTACGCAGCATCTACATTGTATTTAAAACTATTTACATAGTATTTACATTGTACTAGGTATCATAAGTAATGTAGGGATGATTTAAAGTATACAGGAGGATGTACATAGGTTATATGCAAATACTACAGCATTTTATATAAGGGACTTGAGCATCTGCAGATTTTGGTATTGTGTGGGGTCCTGGAACCAATCCCCTGTGCATACTGAGGGACGACTGTGTTCTATTAAAGGTTCTGGTTCCAGGGGAGTTGGGAGTAATCACATTCCATTTTGTTTCAACCACTGAATACAGCTTTAATCCTGGATGGAATGCGTGGATTGCTATTTGAGGACTCTGAAAAGTAAATATTAGTGCGCAGATTGGGGAAGAATACTCAATTGTTAAAAAAGAAACAACCTAACTAAAAAATGGGCAAGAATCTTGAACAGATACATTACCAAAAAGGGTATAGTGATGGCAGATAAGCACACAAAAAGATAATCACATTAACCATTAGGGAAATATAAACTAAAATCAGCATGAGATACCACTACACATCTATTAACATGGCTAAAGTAAAAAATAATGAAAAGAGGTGCTGGTGAGTCTGGAGCAACTGGGAACTCTCATAGAGTGCTGACGGAAATGCAAAGTGATGCAACCATTCTGGAAGACAGATTGACATTTTGTTGTAAAGATGAATGTACACTTTCGTATGAGCCTGCAGTCCTACTCCTGGGTATTTACAATAGGGGAATGACAGCATATATTTATAGAAAGACCTGTACATGGATGTTTGTAACAGGTCTATTCGTAATTGTCCCAAACTGGAAACAGCTCAGCGTTTTTCAATGGATGAACAAACTGTGGTACATCCATACAGCAGAATACTATTTGGCAATAAAAAGGAGCGAGCTATTAATAAATGTAACAAAATTATAGTGATGGAGAGTAGATTAGGGCTTGCCATCTTTTAGGAGTGGAGGAGAATATGACTATAAAGGTACAGCACGAGAGAGATTTTTGGGGGTGACAGAACTGTTCTGTATCTTGATTGTAGTAGTGGTTACATGAAGCTATACGTGTGTTAAATTTCATAGAACAGTGCACCGAAAATGTTAATCATATTGTATGATACATTTAAAAATAAAAGAAATAAAAGAGTAGCCAAGGGAACTTTACAAAAATATATATTTTATTTAAAAGTGTTTGCTACAAAGCTCAGCATGCTTATATAAATATGTCTCTAGTCTTGAATTTTACATATGCTAATATTACAGTGTTAATGATATGAAATATTTATATGAAATTAAGTTTGAGTTACTTCTTAACACTAGTTGCTCTTGGTAGATAAAATTCTATTTTCTTAATTATGAGTCAAAAAGCCATCATTGTTAATGGTACTGAATTTAAAAAGTTTAATATGAATAGATTTAAAATTAACAAAATGTGTAATAAGTAAACAAATCTTGAAATTAAGTGAGCCAATCTTGATCTAACCCACTATTTTGGAAATATTTTCCATATTGATATGTATTCTGTACCCTTTTTAGACTCATGCAATTAAAATATTAATTTAGGAAAATTTTGTTTAGCTTGCAATTGTATACTTAAACACAAAATGGCTCCCTGAAAATTATTCCCTTTTTAAGAGCAATGGAATGAATTTGACTTAATTTTCATGTGTGCTGTACTCTTTCTATGATCTCTGTAGTATCTAGTATCATAATTAATTGGTCTTACAGAGATAATTATTTACATTTAAAATTTTAAACTGTAGATTAATACTATACCATTTTTTCTTACATATTTCATAGAAGACTGCTGACAGGGTGGAAAGTAACAAAAAGATGAAAGCTCATTTTAGAGAAAGAGGTTTCCCCAAATGTGCCTTTGTTTTTAACATATATGTCCTTAATATCGTATTCATTTGAAATCACCCTTTAAGGTAATTTGCTGACAGGCTAGTATTATCTTTGGGAACTGGAGTACCCTCTTTTGATGCAGATTTTAAAACACCAAGGGAAGAGTTTCTCTCGGTATCTGGCATATAGGTATCTGACTCATCCTTGCTAATATATCTTGATGTTAACAATGACCTGGGAAACAAAGAGAGGAGCGTCCTTAGTTTTTTTTGTCTATGCAGTCTGCCTTCATAGAATGTGCCCTTGTGAAAGAAGCACCTAATTACTCTGCCAAAACCAGAAAGCAGTGTGAAGAGAGGGCATAGCAAGTCTGTCCTGCCTGTATACCACCTAATGAACAGAGATTGCAATGCATAGGTATTCTGCTTTTGCATTGCAGTGAGGATATTAATAATAATGATAATAATGAGGATAATGATAATAAAAATTTTTTAAAGAACAAAGAAATGCTAGTTAAAATGGCAAAACATAGCCAAACGGCTATGATTTAGGAAGTTCATTTTGGAATCCTGTGTAAGATCAAGTATAAGAAGTTAGCATATTGACTGGACTAGCTTTCAAGACAGTAAGAAAAATCTGAGACTAACAGGAGAACATGATTTGGGGCACTACCTTAATTTTCTATTCATATTTTCCATCAATAAATACTAATCAATCAAGATGCAATCTCAGGCTCTGGAGATACAAAGATAAGTAAAATATTGATAGCTTAGGTCCTTAGAGAGCTCATAGGTTAGTTCAGGAGACAAATGAAAATATTTACTATAGTATACTATGAAACATTCTGAGAGATGAATCCAGTGCTGGGGGAGTACATTAGGCCATTGTGTGGGCTTCTGCTTTTACTCTGAGTGTAATGTGGAGCCACTGGAGGGTTTTTCTTTCTTGAATAGGACAGTCTCTGAGAACCTTATGATACCATGCTCAAGCATTTAGAGTACAGGCTTCCCACTTCCTCCCTAGGATTCAGGTGACACTGAAGGTGGTTAAGGCTAAAACTGATCTTTCTGGAACATCAGTTTACTAATGATGAGTTATTAATTGTATCATATGGATAAAAGTGAAGCCTTCATATCATTGTATAAAAATAACATGCTAGATAACTTCAGACTCAAGGCATTTAGTACTTGTGAACATATACTTCTAGTGACATGACTAGACCACCCTAGGAGCCTGCATTCCCTCTTCTGTCTCATTAGGTATCTTCTGTTACAAAAAGCTTGGTGTAAGATCAACTCCTTAAATGACATGCAATTTTGTGTCTTGATATTCTCATTTGAAAATGGGCAAAATAATGTGCATTTGGTCTACAAAATTTATTGAGTATCCACTCTGTGCCAAACTCTGGTCCATGTTCTAGAAATGAACAAGACTCAACCCAGCCCTAAAGGACCTCATGGTTTAATACTAGGGGGAAGTCCAACAAGCATTTCAATAGCACTTGTCTGATATGTTTGTAATGAGAACCAAATGAAACAATTTATTAAAAATGCTTACAATAATATCTGGCATCCTGGAGGTAAGCAATAAATGTAAATTCCTTCTTTTTAACCTCTTAATTCTTAAGAGTGGTCAGCTAATTGTTCTTCTCCAAGATGGCTTAGACAACTATTAATATTTTCATTCAGTTGAATGTTGTCTTTTCTTCAATCATATTAGAATAATTCTCTAGTTCCATTTCTGCTAACTGAAATAGAGAAATTGGGATGAGTTGTCATCTGTGGTGAGTAAGGTATTCTGTTGAAAGAGGCAACAGTTGTTTCTTGCTGTTCTGTATTTACTTACTACCTTGTCTGACTGAAGGAAGAGCTTGTGTATTTTCTACTCAATTGAGTAGAGCCTAATGGCGGTGCTCAGATGGTGTGTTGTTTTAAAAAAAGAGAACTGAATAATGATATAAATAAAGACACAATCCACAGTAATTTAACTGTTAATATTGACAGTCTTAAATCTGTTCCTCTTTAAAAAGAAACTTCTGAATAAACTCTGTCTTTTCAAATCTCTAGCTTTGTATTTACAGTAAATGTGAGCCATGTTATATTGTACTTAATATTGTTATGTATAATATTATTGCACAGAATCAGTAGTTTTGTGCCTTTAAAATACTTTAGTTTTATAAGAACAGTTAGTTAAAAATTAGTCACTCAGTTCAGAGGAAATATATTCCAAGTTAACTTTTAAAGTCTGAAAGATATTGAATATAAAAAGAGTACAATTATTTTCATTTAAAATAAATTGATTACAAAGCTGTTACCTTTAAAAAACATTTTAACAATATTATAATACTTGCACTGTAAGTTTATCATTTTGTTTGGTTGAAATTAATTTGCTTTCCATTTCAATTTAATGAAAAATCAACGTTTTGATTTGTCCATAATATTTACACATAATACATTATTGACTGTTGTTGACCATACAACTCTATTCAGATCCTTGAATGATACTTTATGATGATACTTCTTGATTCTTGTTGCTTTGACAGGATGTGGATACCAGGAATTTCATTATTTAAAATTGAGACCTAGCTGTAATTGGAATTCTCAAGTAATTCCCAAGGTGAATTATCTGCGCATTAATTAATTGACTCAGTTACTCATTTCTGCCTTTGAGGAGAAACAGCTAAGCATTACGTGTGGACGGGAGGGTTTTCACTGTGGTTCTGTAGCTCCTTCTGAGGCACTCAGAAGGGCACAGTAACTCTATTTGCTTTCTTCTTGGCTTTTTCTCCTGTTCTCTGGCTCTCTCTCTCAAAACAGTGTATTCTTTGCTAAACTATTTGCTTTTACTGTGCTTTTGTTTTACATTTTCTTAGATACCATCTCCTGTTTTTTACCGTCTATATTCATCTTTTTAAAAAAATATTTATTTATTTATTTATGGCTGTGTTGGGTCTTCGTTTCTGTGCAAGGGCTTTCTCTAGTTGCGGTGAACGGGGGCCACTGTTCATCGCGGTGCGCGGGCCTCTCACTATCGCGGCCTCTCTTGTTGCGGAGCGTAGGCTCAGCAATTGTGGCTCACGGGCCTAGTCGCTCCGCGGCATGTGGGATCTTCCCAGACCAGGGCTCGAACCCGTGTCTCCTGCATTGGCAGGCAGATTCTCAACCACCGCGCCACCAGGGAAGCCCTATATTCATCTTTGATTTCAATATTTAACACAGTATCAAGTTTTTCTATAGCATTTTGACTCTAGAAACAAACTTTTGTGCATATATCTGTAAAGGTGCATTTCCTTTTCTCAGAGGTAACTAATTCAGACTTTAAAACAGTCTGGTTATCTTTTAAGTTTTGTATTTCAATTAGCTGTCTTTGGTATTCCTAAATGTTATTTAGAGTAGGTAGAATTAACCGACTTTACATATTTTTGAGAATTCTAATTCTTAGGATGATTCTCAAAATTTCTTTAACTGGGACATTGGCTGTCATAGTAGGCAAAGAGAGAATAATGTGAAGTGTCACATGATGTCACGTAAGTTGACAGTAAGAATTAGAAAGTAATTATAATTGTATCGCTATGCTGCTTTAGGTAAGTTTATGTCAACATTTCCTTATCTGAATCCCAGTTCACATACAGCTAAATCTGGGTTGTGAAATTTGCCGTAATTTTGAGAGGGGTAAAAATCCCTAAAATGCTTATTGTGTTTTGGCAGTCTTAAAAAGTGAATAAGAGAAAGACTTCAAATGGCTATTTCATTTTTTTGCAAATAAGTCACTCTGAATATTGGCAGGTTCACATGTTCTCACATTCCAGTTTTATATCCCATTATTGTTGGAAGAAAGTCCTAGCTTTGTTTTCATAATGCAGTAAATAATAGATAGCTTTAACTATATTTTCTCTCACGACATTACTAACAATTTATTCTCAAATAGAGCAGTTAAAATATCTTCAAATATATAAAGTGCGTGTGCTAGGGCTTTGCTGGACAAAATGACTCTGTTGACCTCTCTTATCGTATAATGTAAGAACATTCAATTGGGAATCAGAAAGCCTTGGTTTTAGCTTTTGCTCTAATGTCAACTACAAATAGGACTTTGGACAAGTCACTGAAGTTCTCTAGGTCTGTTTCCTTGTCTTTAAAATGAGGAGTCAAACAAGGTGATTACTGGGATTCACTCAAACTTTAAAATTCCATGACTTTGCTTTTGTTCGTAATATATTTTAGGGTACTATTGCAATACTTATATCCTTCCAAGGCAATACCTGTAAACTCGGAGTTTAAATCCTTCCTATTAAGTTTAAACCATTTCCCCCAAGGGCTAGAGTGGGGTTTATTTTTTCCTATACACAGGTCATCGTCTGCTCTTATTCAGCCCCTTAGATATTCAGCCAGAGTATATGACGTATATAAATGATTTTATAAACGTGGAAGTTCTCACGCCTTAGAGGAAAAAATGAATTTCTTGCTTTTTCACTGAAGTCTTACTGTGAATCATTCCTGAACTGTCACTCTCATTGACTAGCCCCAGTTCTGTTTTGCCAAATTTGTGTGAGATCAGGCTGGCCCTAGTAGTAGACATTGCAGGTACAGAATTTCACAACATCTGTACATTTCAAGCACTAAAATATTCTTTTTACTTCTTTTAAAGTGTAGAAGCTGCATGCCAGTATATTTCTAAATGAAATTTCAGGTTACAATGATCTGCTTTGGAACTTGAGACATAGTTTTGGACTCCCCTGCCCATATGTCTCACTGGCATGCCCTTGTGAACCAAGTACACACATGCTAGCAAGTAAAGATACCCACACACAGACACTGTTGTGCACATCTACCTGCACGTGCATGCGTGCACACACACATGCATGATGCTTGACTTTGGACCCTGCAGGTGAAACGGGGAGCGTTCATCTCTCCTGGTTGTTACCTCCATTTCCATTCTAGGGAACTTTGACTTTCAGAAGTGACTTTACATCTAACAGAGAGTGGCTGCTGTGGGCACCTCAGGGACAATGAAGTTAAGCAGAAGAATGAGGGCAATTTTTATTGGATTAAAGATTAGTCTTTAAATTCCTTAGGGGAATGAACCAAATCTAATGTTTTCCTGTTAGCTGACACTTTCTATATGGATGCGGTTTTGGATCTTCTGGAAGGGAGAGAGAAAAAAAAAAACTTCAGCAAATCAGCTCTTTCATTCAGAAATGGAATTTGGGGGGCTGTTTTAGCTAGGCTTTTTGACAATCCCTGATTTAATGTTTTCACTGATGATGAGAGTGGGTTCACAAGTGTTGTGACAATCTGGGCAATGGAGGGTGTTGTTGAGGGGGAAACAGAGTGCAGTTGTTTAAATAGTCCTGGGCCAATAAGCATTTGGTAGGTGGAGTTACTGTTGTGTGCATTACAGAGAAAGATAATTCTGAATGAAGACTTTAAACATCGCACGTGCTGGATGGGCTCTGGTTCTGCGCTTTGTGCAAACAAAAATAGGTGACTGGGTTTTGCTTACTATCCATTAGTGGATGCAGCATGTTTGAAAAGATTTAAAAAAAAAAATACATGCAAAGGATTTATCAGAAGCCCTCATGAATATTTCATGAGTTGGTATATTCAGCTGAATGAATTCAGCGAGTGTCAGTGTGTAGCTTGCAGACAGACCTCATCCACAAGGAGGCTACTGACATAGGAAGCACTTTGGCGCATTTTCAGAGGCAAAGCCAGGCTGATAAAGCTCCTTGTGACAGCCTGACTTGCCATTCTTCGATTATGCCGCTCTTGCTCTAAGCAGCTCCTACACTGGAGCCACAGCTTCCTAAATTAAACTGGGAACAGTTTGCAGACTTACCAGCCTCCTAACCTGCAGCTGTGTCTCTGCTATGTTTGAGGTTTTTGTTTTGGATGGTGAAAGCCAGCACTCCATATAAGACATGACAGCAAAAGATTCTTCAAAAGAACTTACTGCTTCTGAATCTGAGGTTTGCATAAAGACTTTCAAGGAGCAAATGCACTTAGAACTTGAGCTTCCGAGGCTACCGGGAAACAGACCTACATCTCCTAAAATTTCTCCACGCAGTTCGCCAAGGAACTCACCATGCTTTTTCAGAAAGTTGCTGGTGAATAAAAGCATTCGGCAGCGTCGTCGCTTCACTGTGGCTCATACGTGGTAAGATGGGACTTGGAGGTGTCTGGAGTGGTTTTCATTAGCAACAGTGATTTAGAAATGTAGCAAATAGGACATTTGAATTTTGTTCATAATACAGAACACATGTGTGAGATGAATGGCGAGCAGGTCAGCTGAAGAATACATAGTGCTCTGTGCGTTAATGTCACTGTGCCACTAGCTGTTTCCAGATGAAATAAGCCTCTCACTGTAGAGAGTCTTTAAAATTACTGCTTTTAAAAAAACACCTAGCTAATTCGAGGGCAACCGAGTATTGAAGGAGTTATAAAAATTCAGTTTTTTGTTTAATCTCTGTTGAGGTGATTGCTGACTTTTTTGTGTGTATCTTGCGGTTGTTGTTGATGATGTTTTTTAATAGTATATTTTTGGTACAAGGATAAGTGATTCAATCTTCGTTTGGATTTATTTCTTGAGACAATGTATAAAGTCAAACTTAATTTACAGCATTGCCATTTTTGTAGTATGTAAACTAGTGGTTTTGATTTATTGCCTCTATCTTTACACTACTTAAGGAAAGGGAAAACTAAGTTCCCACTTCTGAAATTACATGGTTAATTAATTTTATTTATGATTCAAATTGCTATTATCTTTAAGAGATTCTTGTTGTAAAGAAGCGACATAAAATTTATAGATAATAATAAATAAATTCCCAATTTACTTGGGAATGCCCAAGTAAATTCCAGAACCCTCTGTAAAAACTGTGTTGAGGCTGCCACCTTTAATATATATGTTATGTACAATAGAGTAGCTTCCTTAAACCAGTATAATAACCGAATACAAGGAAAAGCACAAAAGAAATTTTAAAACTTTAATTGTAAAAGCTAGGCCTTTTCAGATTTCTTTGAAGCTTATATTTTCTTTCAGATTAATATACCTTTCAAAATTGGGTACCTATAATTTTTATTTACCAGGGTCCATAGCAGTGCAGGGAGCTATTACCTCTTAAAGACATTTCTAGCACAGGGATTTTGACTGCATACTAGATTGCCAACCAACATTATAAACTGAGGATATCTGGTTTTCGAAAATTAATATTTACTTGAATTCTGTTTTTTTGCTCGTCTGAAATGTTTGTCTGCCTAATCTACTGCACAGTATATTGGCAAATTCTAGTTACCCCTGGAAATATGTAGCTTGCCTTTGATGGGCACCACATGTTAAAGCCAGTACACATACTTTACCTAGCTAAAAATGATATGGTTATTTTTGTTTTCTGACAGTGCACTGTTGTTCACATAATTGCTTTATTGGGGAACTTTTTTGGTCATCTTTTTGATGAGTTAAATCTTACTTAATTGTAATCTCATATTTGTAGAGTCCACGTGATTAGTTTTTCAAAACCTACCAGTGGTAGCATTTAATAAATAGAAGGTTTATATATAAGTATGTACTGATTTGAGGAAGTCTTGTGTCTCATGATTTACCCCACCCCTAATGTGTGTGTATTTGCACATAGTTTGCTAAGTAGTATAACTGAATAGGAGAAGGTATATAAGTATATTGTTAATTAGTTCTCATAAAAGGAATAAAGGTGAGAAAACATATAATTAGATAATAGACTCATATGTTTTACTAGTTGGGTTAATAATTTGAAAAGAAGGATACTTAATTTTAATTAACTGATTTTCAGATAGTGGTAAATCTTCATAAAACCTTGGTAATATTTCCTTATTGAAGAGTTCCTGAATATAATAACATGACCTTTCTTTTACTTAGAATAGATTTTTGATGTGCTAGGAAGGTAGAGCTATAAATACTGAATTTTTTCTTTTCAAAAGAACCCAAATTTTAAAATGACTAAAGAGCCAGTTTCATTCCTGCATTATACAAATTTTCTTGCAGCAAATTACACAAAGAACAATTAAATGGTATTTGAGGTTACTTATGCTATTAAAGTGATCTTTTTCTAGCTAAGTTAAAAAAAATTTTCTGCAAATTGCTAAAAAACAAAACACATGACTTTGGTATGATGTACCATAATATAGGTTTAAAGAATCCACTAACCATCAAACTTATAAAATGACTTTAATTATGACCATGATTCATTTTCACCCGTTTTTACCTACCAACTCACACACTCCTCTTCTTCTGTTTCTTAGAAAAGTTGTATCACAGTTTGTTTTAACTCCTAAGTCTATATTTATATTTATTTCTATTGTTTTATCTGAGTGCATGTTTAATATTTTTCAAATTTATTTTCATGAAACATTCAATGAAAATTTCTTTTCATAAAATACACACATATGTATTTGAATGACTTTTTCACTAATCCTAAAAATTATGTGCTCCTTTTTTTAAGCATCATATGTAATTTGCACGAGGAAATAAGAGCATAAGTACTTTATTTTTGCCTCTTTGTCATGATGAAATGTAACCATTCTTTCACGATCAACAATTGGTATTTTCCAAACCTTGCATTTAAGTTAGAAATTCCAAGATATGCACTTAGAAGTCTCCAAAAACACGTTATTACTTTACAGTAGACAGTAGATGTCTTTTAAGAAGACTGGATTGTTTTGATTCCAGCCTTGAAATTAAAGTAATTTTCATGATGAAGCTAAACAATGCAGAGGATGCAGTTTATATCTAAACCCACTGAACAATTTTTTTTATCTTCAGTTATTTGTAGATTTCATATTTTGGTCAGATGAATGTGTAGTTCTGGTTTTGAAAACCCAAGTTATGAAGTGTGGATTAATGGCAGAAGATTTAAGAAACACTTGTGAAATACTGACTCTGGGATTGTTTTTAAAATCTCTGACAAATAGTAAATATTCAATATGTTGTCACTAATCAGAGTATTTACGCAATCCTAAATCTGGAAGGAATTTGGGTGATTATCTCATTGCTTCCTTTTACCCTTGGGCAGGACCACAATTACTCCATCTTTGACATATGGGAATCTGGCCTATTTTTAAGACTCTGGAGAAAGCAGTTCTATAACCTCACTTAGTACACAGTCTTACTACTTCATAGTCCAGGTATTGAATTATATATGTATAATATATATATATATATATATATATATATATATATATATATATATATATATATATATATATATATATATATATATATATATATATATATATACTTTTTTTGGTCTTCAATGGATATAAAGAAAAAATTTTTAAGAACTTACATGAAAATAAAGATCATTATTAACCAGTCCTAGGATTTCTTTTTTCACTCAACACGTATAATTGAGCACTGCTGTGAGCAAGAAAAGTAAAAAATGCTGATTTGATCTGCATGGATTCCAACACCTACTATACTTTAGGTTCTTTACTAGAATGTTCACATGTATTATCTCATTTAAGTTTCATTTGGGAGATAAGAATACTCTAAATGTGTGTTCTTTTCAATGTTGCTTGCTGCAGATATAAAAATGTTCTGAGTTGCTTTAGCTTCTTCCAAGTATTTCTACTCCATTAATCATTATTTTGACTCTGTGCCATTATCCCAAATTTCTAAATTCTTCTTTGAATTCTGAAACCAAGAAGTGGACACCAAACTCCATGTTAGTTGAAATGAGACAATATAGATAAAAAACATATCCTACACTGCAAAGTGTCAGTGGAATGTCGAGCATTGATGAGTGGGGAAATTAATGCGAGAGTCCTTAAGGTCGCCATGTTATTGATCCCTAGCCCCAAATCAGGGTGACAACTCCTGAGACATAAGCTTATCCTCCTTGTCTTATGGGGCCTGCTCGTTCTTGACTGGCACTTGCCACAAGGTGTCCAGCTTTGTCAACCTTCTCTCCCTTGCTCACGTTCCAACCTCAGTCATCAGTTCTCCTCCATTATCAGCAGCATGATGCTCTGTGACGGAAGCTACTGGTGATGGTCCTGAGTACATCCCAGGCCTACCACACTGCTCTTGAAGAGCAGATGGATTGGTGAGCACCACTCTGTCTGTCTGTCCCTGTTTGCGCATGGGATATGCTTCACAGAGGACAATATGCTTTCAGAGTTAGTATTAGAAAGAAGACTTAGGTTTTTCTTCCTTTTCCCCATTTAGTTCTACCTGTACCTTGGAAATATTTCCTCATTTTTATCAAAGGTTCATGAAATGTGCACTTTTGTGCCTCATATTTGACCACAAAAGTATTAAAAGGCATAGTTCATACTCTAAAGGAACTTACCCCTGACAAGACAAAGCTAGAATAACTGGAGAAGAGTAAAATGAAAGTGATGAATAGTATATGCTTAACCTTTCTCTGAACCTTTAAGCACATCTACCGTCTTATACAATTTAGTCCTAGTTTGTTAGCTAAATCTACTAAATCTGTGCATTGTGTTATTCTTAAATTTCCTTGAATTATTTCCTAGCAGTATTGGACATTTTTTTGAGAAATATCTGTCTTTAAATATTTACTGATTCAACATTTGATTGAACAAAACATTTGTTGAGAGCCTACTATGCTCTGGGCCCTACTCTGGGAGATACAAAATGAGAAAGATAGAGCCCTTGGCTTCAAAGAACGCATATACCCCCGGAAGACAAACTTATGCATTAATAATTAATCAATGGTGTATAAATAATGCTGTTGAAGAATGACACTCAACTTGTCATAAGAGCAGAAGAAATAAATACCGCTAGAAAGTGAGTCAATGTGTTGGGGAAGGTTTGGAGAAGAGATGACATTTGTAGAATGAATAGGAGTTTTTGAGGAGAAGAGTGGGCAGGAGGGCATTTTTCTTTTTTTTTGGCCAAAGAAACAATAATAGGAAAATTCCATCAACAAATAACAGTAATAATAGCTCACATTTATTTTGGCACTAAAAATGCATCTGGCATTGTTTTAAATATATTCACTTATTTTATGCTATAAAAGGCCCATGGGTTATATACTGTTACTTCCATTTTATCGGAAAATGAATGAAGCACAGGGACGACAAGTAATTTGCCCAAAATCACACAGCAAATAAGGGGCTGAGTTGGGATTTGACTCAGAGCGTGGGGGAAGGTGAGCAAAGTTCATTGGAGTTACAGCCTAAAGTGCAAGGTGGGAGAGATAGGAAGTCAGACTCTGCCTATAGATTGCAGCCATACCCTAGGGCTTCCAATGTCATGAACTTGGGGCTTTATTCCATCATCAGTGGGGAGCCACTGCAAGGTTGTGAGAAGGGGATTGCCATAAATAGCTTTTACTTTGGAACGATGTTTTGCACTCCATTGTGGAGAGTGGATTGGAAGATGAGATGATTAGAAGGAGGGGGAAAAGGGAGACTGTGCATTTGAGAGATAATGACTTCTAATTATTGTGTATATCCTAAAACATCAAAAACTGTGCTTATGACATTCTTTATGACTTAACAAATTATGGTTTATGGAAACTGGGAGGGAAGTATGTAAATTTGGTATCCCTTGCATTTATCACCTCCAGCATGATGCTGTGCATAGTTCTAGTTGATGCACTACTTCCAAATGCATCAAACAATCTTAGCGAAGGTGCTTGGGAGGATGGGTGCAACTGGGGAAAACCTAGTAGCTCAGTCCTCATTTACTAGGGGTGCTTTGTGTTGTGTTTTGTGTATAATCCTGGTGAGTTTTTTACAAAGATTATTTTAGTCCACAGTCTGAACTCAGTGCCAGTGGAAATCTATGCCTCATAGCGTGATTCTATTGCTTTAATCAGAGCAAGCATTTTCTCAGTAATGCAAGTCTATAAATGGTATTTTCCTGGCCGCAAGTCTTCAATATATTGGATTTTAAAAATACTTACTGGAAAAAGGGCTTTGTAAAGTAATGATGACAACCCTCCAGGACACACACCGGAAGGCGGCCCAGCAGGCATGCCTGCTGCCCAACTGCTAAAGTCTAAGCCCTTTTGTGAAATTCCATTTGCTTTCTTTTCCCATTCTTCCTTCTTTTGTCGTCTCCTAGTTTTTCTACTTGGATGTTTATGGTGCTTCCTTCTCTAACGTCACTGTCAATACGTCAGAAACATTATACTTGAGGCATTTAAATGATTCCCAGAAAATAATCTAAAATGCTTGCCATGGTTTACAGGGCCCTACATTATCTGGCTCCACGCTACCTGTGACCTCATCTCCTATTCTCCAGCCACGTTAGCCTCCTTTCTGTTCTTCAACACCTTGCATGTTTCCACTTCCGGGATCTTGCACTTGGTATTGCTTCTGCCTGGAAGTCTAGTTCCCTAGATGTTGACATGGCTCACTCTCTCACTTCTATTCAGGCTTGTACTCAAATATCACTTGCTAGAGAGGCTTCTGCTGACCCCTCTGTCTAAAAAAGCACCTTTCCCTTTTTTGTCCCTTGTTCTGCTTTATTTATCTTCTTGGGTCTTATCATTACCTGGAAATACATTACTGGAAAAGACATGCTTCTTTGTTATGTTGTTTTTCTCTTATACTCTATACCAACGCAGCTGAATTGCATGAGGGCAGGGATTCTGTCTTGTTTACTATATCCCAGGCACCTAAAGAAAGGCTGGCGCTTGGTAAATATTTGATGAAAAAATAAAAGAAAAAATGAATATTGTTCCTATGTCCTGTTCTTTATTTTTATAGTACTTTCCCTTTAGCCTGTTATGAAGGAGGAGAAAAGGAAGCTTGGTTGATACTCTACAAGCATCCTTACTTCATCCATCTCTTAATAGTTGTGTTCCCTTTCTGCCAGTAGGGCTACTCTAACTTGCTTTCTATTTTGTGTTCTATGATATTGTAGATACAGGTTTAATTACAATATCTCACTAGAGGCTAAGTGTTTTACATGGTAGCCTATTTAATTAAGCCACTGTGTACAAATCATATTACCTAGCCTGTAGTGCTGTAAAGTAAATATTTGTCTGTAGCACTGTACAGTTATTTATTTGGGTGTTCTTCATGTATCAAACAGCACGTTTGGTGTTTCAGCTCAGGGAAGCTCTACATATCTCTTATTAACTGTCTCAGTGGAAGTGTTGTACAGAGGAATATATTTGTTATTTGGCCTTTAAAATATCTGCATATTATATATTAGAACGCTTAATTATCGATATTTTCCCACTGATGCAGCATCTAAAAAATATTGACACTGAGCTTTTGATAGAATTTCCCCGGGGAACTTGGAAGTAAGAGTCCATGACTTGCAGAGTGAGGAAACTGTGAATTAATAACCCTGTATTCTAGAAGAGACATCCTCAGGAGTGAAAATTTTCACTTGGTGCTGTCTCATTTTTTTCTGAACTGAGAGGTTGGGACCTCTGTCACGCCTAGTAATTTGTTTGACAGAGATATGTTTGAATCCCACTGTGTACTTTAAGTTAAAAAAATAAAAGTAATTTGTTGACCTTCTCAGATTGCTTCTTGCTAGAACTTAGACATTTTCTCTTTGAGGGAGAATACGAATGACTACTTCTCTTGACCTTTTGTGGAAAAGAACACTTGTCACTCGGCATGCTCCCCTGACAGGCCCGGCTTGTCCTCCTCCTCCTCCCTATACCCCTCACAACTCCAACTTCTGCAAATTACACTGATTGGAAATAAAGGGGTAGGGGTAGTGTGGCTTTAAGGAAAACTGCTTTCAAACTGTATTTTGTGAAACATTAGTGTTCTTGGACCCATTTTTGGAATTCCTTGAAAAAATAAGATAGTGATGATCTTTTTCCTGGTCCCAGGTCCCAACAAAGAAACATGGATGAATCTAGGCTTGGAGAAATTTGGAGGAGTCTCACACATAGATTCTGTAATCTCCAGATGGTTGAAAACCACCAATGTAAGAGATAAATAAGTAGATAGGGAAACAAATTTCTTTTTTTTTTTTTTTAGATTGATTGATTGATTGATTGATTGATCGCTATGTTGGGTCTTCGTTTCTATGCTAGGGCTTTCTCTAGTTGTGGCAAGAGGGAGCCACTCTTCATCGCGGTGCGCGGGCCTCTCACTATCGTGGCCTCTCTTGTTGCGGAGCACAGGCTCCAGACGCGCAGGCTCAGTAGCTGTGGCTCACGGGCCCAGTTGCTCCACGGCATGTGGGATCTTCCCAGACCAGGGCTCGAACCCATGTCCCCTGCATTAGCAGGCAGATTCTCAACCACTGCGCCACCAGGGAAGCCCCGGGAAACAAATTTCTGGGTAGCTGTGCTTGATAGAGTCATAGAAATTTCCAGACAATTTATAACATTAAGATTATATGCATCTAAGATGTCCAGGAATGGCAGCAGAATAAATGAGGAGGATGGACCTATCTGTGGGTCAAGGAGAGGTTACTGGTAGTGAAGATTTACAATTTCAGAAAGTTGAAAGAATAGTAGTACAATGAACACCCTCTACCTAGATTTACTTATTGTTAGTGTTTTTACATATTTACTCTATCTCTGTACCTCTCTCCATATATAAACTCTTATATATGTTTTCTTTAGTTTGAAGGCAGCACACTTAGATGGAAAGTATTAGTTTGGGATCAAAAAGAGCCTCATATTTTAAAAGTACAGAATTAATTATTTCCATTTCATCAGTATGTTCTCATATCAAAATTTGAGTTTAATTCTTAATAATTGACTAATATACTGACAAGTTATGAATAAGTTTGTGGGCCATTTTAAAAAGTAAACTATTGAAGCAGTCATAGTGGAGGGTTAGAGGTATCTATAATAGTTTATGACTTTTCTTGGTGATAAATTGTTGGTTTTAGGTACTTGAAACCATTTCTAAGAGGATGGATGTCTGTAGCATTCAATTTTTTCTTCCTCCCAAAAGAGATGTTATTTCTTTTTCTAAAACTATAAAGCTTGTATCATTAATATGGAATATTATATAATTTCTTAATATACTACACATGGGGTTCTATCATTATATAATTTTGATGTTATCTTGAATTTTACTTTTACTGTTGATCTTTGTTTTATGTTACATTGTCTGGAGTCAAGAAAGCTAGGTTGGGTTTCAGTATTTTCTCTTGACTTGCTATTGAAATTTTAGACCAGTGACTTATCTGTCTTGGACCTCAATTCCTTCATTTTCAAAGTGGAGAAAATAGCCTTATGTTTAAATATTTTCAAATGTTAATTTAATTTTAAAAATGTATTTGCAATCTATCCCACTCTCTATCTATCTATCTCCTAAGAAAATGTATTAAAGTACTTAGTGGAATACTTCATGCATTATAAGTCACATAATAGATGCTACTGTTTAATTATCTTACCAAATCTCTAAACATACACAAACATTCACATTATTGTCAACCTTGGTTGGTAAAGCAGAAATTATTTTTCATTATTTGAAAAGCATCACTGGGTATGAAATGTGCTAATTTGAAAGAGTCAAAGTGCACTTGCATATGTAAAGAAATAATTTTATAATATTCACAGTGTGACCCTTCTACATACTGAGGAAACAAAATATCATTCATTTATTATCATGTGATAATCAGATTTTAATGAGCCAAGCTAAATTATATTGAAACGCGTATCAGAAGACCCAATGTGAATAGCTTACATCCCCAATAAGAAACTTTATAGCCTTGTTTGGCTGCTATCACCAACATATTTTAAAAAGCCATGTGTTATCATATACTGTGCGAAAGAGACAGGAAGAAAAGCACTTTGAATTCCATCCACTTGCACCAATAAGCTTGAGAGGAAAAAAAAAGTAAAAAAAGAAAAAAGCATAAGAAGATGCCTTGTCTATTTCAGGATCCTACATATAAAAAGCCAATATAGGATTCAGTGAACAAATGCCTTGGAAAAATTCCAGTGTCATCAAAAACTCATTTTTCTCAAAATGTCTCCTTGCTACCCTTTATATTTCTGCACAAATTAATAAGCACAGACTTGTTTGTCACAGTGCAGAGAATCTGAGAGTGCTTTTGTGGCTTATTTGGGCCACAATTACCTCAGCAGTTTACACAGGAAACCTGTCTCTCACCATCAGAACTATTTAGGCCTCCTGAAGAGCAGTTTAGGAAGGCAGGACAAAGAAACTCAGGGATCCAAGTCTCTCTTGCTGATGTCTTAACTGCCCCAGACTCCCTTCTGAGACGTTACCATTGAAATCCACATGCAGATGTTAACTTCCTGGGGATAACCATGGCCTTTGTCCTTACCTATCAGCCTGCTCAGCCAGGACTGAGCTCACCCAGAAAACAGGGTTGTGTCTCTAACATGCTCAAATTTACCAAAACAACATGGGACTTTAGGAGGCTGGGCAGTGCAAAGAGCACAGCATTTGAATCCCAACTCCACCTTTTACCAGATACTAGGTTTTAGGCAAACCGTTTAACCTTAGTTCCTCTTTTCTGCATCTGCAAAATTAGAAAAATACTACTTGTATCTCATTAGGTCACTGTGAAGATTGAATGAAGTAATGTGTGTACAATGCTTAGCACAATCCTTGGCCAATGAGAGGTAACCAGCAGACATCAGTTCACAAATGTATCCAGAGCTTATGATTTCATATAACAATTTGTAATATATATATGTAGTAATATAAATTAAATATTTGATATGACATGGTTTAATTAAATAAGTTGTTATTGAGCAATGTTGTACATATTAAATTCATTCTTTTTAGACCACTTAGATATTCCTTAGTTTCGTAGGATAGTACGTTATCTTAAAGCCCATATTAAGTGTTCTTACAACAGTAAAATAAAATTTAAAAAGAAAAAGAAATCACTCTGCATTATGGGGTTTAATCACTCTCATTTTTCACAGAGACAACTGCAAATGACTTTGGCCATAAAATGCTCTTTATTCTTTAAAATTCCAGTTACCTTCCTGAATTTGATACTTGTCTCCATTAGTGAAACTAGATGCTGATGAAACACTTTTTCTCTAAGTGAATTTAAATAAATTACTACTAAATTGAAAAAAATAATGTCTTTTCAAAGTACCAGAATGTCCCTGTGTTGTTTTCCCTAGTCAGTAGAATCTAACCTCCTAGTGATTTGTTTATGTAAGAAAGTTTATTCAAGAGAGGCAATGGGAAAAGAGCTTAGGACCTAGAGTCATAGACTCTAGACATGCATCCTGGCGCCACCACTTACAAACTGTTTTGCTTTGTTTTGTTTTGTTTTTTGAGCAGCATAGGGATAGTCATTTAACCTTTTGGAATCTCAACTTCCTCATCAGTAAAGTATAGATAAAACAATTATTTCCCTATTCATATATGGTATTTATAAAATTAAATAGAATTGTTGAAAAGCACAAAGAATTGGAACCTGTTTTCTGAAAGAAGGGGAGAGATAAGTTTATAGGACAGAAAGTAATGATAAACTATTGCTAATGAGTACAAAATGCTGCAGGTGTATTTGGGTTGTATGTAAAGAACATCATTTTAATAAACATGATTAAATACCATGAACATTGCCTCACAAACATTTTATTTTTCAGAAAGGGAGGAGTTTCTGCTCTATGGGACCACTTAAGGGAGAGACAGCGTGGAGAAAGGGGCTAGACTAAATGGTACCTTTGGATCTTACTACCCTCATGGGTCTTTACATCACTTTCATGCTTCCTGCAGAAAGATAACAGAAAGCGCAGATAACCAATGTTCAGTCCAGTGAAAGTTGTATTTCACCTTTATCCAGATGACTTTACAGCATTTAAGTCAAATTGCTCTGTATTTCTTGGTCGTTTCCAAGAGTATTTAAGGATGAAAACAGAAATAAAGGTTATGGCTTCTCTTTTGACAAAGACTTCCTTCTCACATTATCATTGATCAGGTTGATTCTGTCTCTGAGCAATTGAAAGGCAGTAAAAGGTTATATCTTTAAGACTAGGGGCTCTGTTCAAGTGAATTTGTACATCATTGATAAATGGCTATCCATATAAACTAAAAGCTTTGCGACAGTGCAATAAAGTAAAATACTTTTGGGCTTCAAAAGAATTATGCCAAGTTTCTGATTCTGTCTAAATTAATAAAAATAAGATTTTTAGGAACCTATCTGGTAACTGTAGATTAAATTAAGCAACTGCTTCATCTGAATAAAGCTTTGCAGAGTCTAATATTATGAAAGAGCTATCTTATTATGAAAGAGCTATCTTTATAAACACAGTACTTGCTCGGGATTCAAGGGATTTGGGTTTTAATGCCAGCTGCATCCCAAATGCCCAGTAAGCACATATGCATACATCTGTGGCTGGTAGCTTTTTTGTCAAAAGGGATTAATAATTACCTGCTCTACCATCCTTACTTTATGCATTATGGTATGAATATTGAATGCCAGTGTTTATAGAGTGCTTTGGTTTTCTGCAAAGTAACTTGGCAAAGACGTTCAGAAGGAAAAAAAGGTTTCTAAGAAGTTTTATACATATCAGATTTTCAAAAATGTGACTTGGCTTTAAAATGTATTAATGAATTTTCTGTTTTATGTGAACCCTAAAAATGCTTTTGCCAAGTATTTAGTACTCTGGAAGTTTAGATGTTTATGTTTAGAGTTTCTTAAAGCATTACTATATTTGTGTATGTTAGTCCTTTTTCAATGGCTGAAAACCAGATAGACATTGCTTAGTGAATTAATTCTGATACGTGGCTTGCATTTTTACTTTTTATTGATTCCAATCAACAAATGTGTATTGAGGAATGATGCAAACATGATATGCTTTGCCATTAAGGATCTTTTATCTAACCAAGGAGTGTATATAATAATTTGGCATATGAAATCATTTTATTTGATAGATTCTAGTGTTAAAAGTATACAAGTATAAAATATAGTGCTCTCTCATGACTACCAAGTGGTGTCAATCTGATGATGAAACTAAAGGTCTACAGAGCAACGGTGGTGCTCCCCTTTCCAAATGTCTGTGAGCCTTGAATCAGCATCTGTCATGATGACTTATTTTCTTGAGCAGTTAATCAGTATTAAGGATAGTGAGCTGTACATGGGAATCTGATGTACCAGCAAGAGGTCGGGTATAAGCAGACTGCTGGTGTGAGCAAGCAGAAAATATGCTCCAGGAGAGAAAGGAACAAGATAGGAGTATTTTAATTTTTTAAATAAAAAATGGGGCAATACTAGAAAAATGCTACCACATACACCTTATATCATTTAATCCTCACCTCTACTTACAGATGAGGAAACTGAGACTCAGGAAGGTCAACTGACTGATGCTGGGTAACCAAGCTACAAAGTGGTGAACCAAGAATTAGCCCATGTGTTCTGATTTAGAGTTACACATAGTACATATTGGCAAGGTCCACAGATTCAGCAGTGCTCCTTCACACAATCCACTCCACCCCCCTTCTTAACCCCCAACTCCCAACTCCTATGGGAAAACATCCAGAGTTATCATACTCTCATGTTCCCTTATTAAAAGCCTTCTCACAGTGAGGGCCTGACAAATTCATTCACACTTAAGCATAATTGACTCATGGGGTTTAATGTGTTATTCCATTTTAGTGAAATAAACATTAAACCAGACAAATTAACCTCTGAATTTGACACAAGAGAGAGCAGAGGCAAAGGGAAGTATTTTGGAGGATGAAAGGGCATTTTCCAGTCCCCTCAAGGCCTGGGACACAGATGATGGGCTGAATGTCCCAGGCGTGTAGTTGTGTTTGCAAACCTCTCACTCATTCACTGAATTTACCACCTACCTGTTCCATGCCCATGTTTCCTGCCCTCCTTCCTATTTCTCTGTGTACCTGGTTAAGGCCAGCCTCTCCCCTCTCACCCTCAAAGGGCTTTGCTCTTGCACTTGTCCCTGCTGTCTTCTGCCTCATCAGTTTTCCTTCCTATTTGATTACATCTATCAGTCTATATAGCTCTATTCTTTCAAAGGCCCTCTTTGACTCCATGAACCCCTCCATCTATTACCCTATATCTGTTCCCCTTTACAGCAGAACTCTCCAAAATAATAGTCTATATGTCTCTCTACACTTACTCTCCTCCAGTCCTTCTTTGAAAACTTCTAATCAAGTTTTCCCCTCACAACTCCACTAAAAGTGTTCTTACTGAGGTTATGGCATCCATGTGCCACATCTAATGATCAATTAGCAATCCTCATCTTACTTAGCCCATCAGCAGCATATCATACAGTTGATTACTTCTTCTTTCTTGAAACATTGCCTTCACTTGGCTTCCTGGATACTATAATCTCTCTCCTTCCTCAGAGGCTGTTCTTTCTCAATCTCCTCAGCTGGTTCCTCTCCCCAAATTCTAAACATTGGAATGTCCCCAGAGGAATGTGCTCTCTCGCTCTCTCTCTCCCTTTCTGTTTTGTCTACACCACTCCCTAGGCCAAGTATCTCAGACTCGTGACTTTAAATAATATCTGTACACTGATGATTCCAATTTATATCTTTAGCCAGACTTCTGTGAACTCCAGACCTATGTATCTATCCAACAGCCTTCTTGACAGCTAAAACTGAGAATGTCCAGAACTGACGTCATAATTTTCACCCCCGACATCCCACCCTTGTTGCAGTCTGTTTCCCAGTCTTCTCCATCTTGGTAAAATGCAATTCCATTTTTCTGATTGTTCACGCCAGAAATCTTGGAGTCTTCCATGGCACCTGCTTTTTTCTGGTATTTCACATTCCAAATGCATCAACAAATTCTGTCAGCTCTGCCTTCGCAATGTCTCCAGAATCTGACCACTTCTCATCACCACCACTGCCGCCGTTCTGATCCAGGTCACCATTATCTCAGACCTGGATTATTAAATTAACCTCTTACCTGACACTCCTGCTTTTCACCCTTTCCTCCTTACAGTGTATTCCCCACGCAGCTGCCACAGTGATTCTTTATAACATGTGAGCGATTGTGCCACTCCTCTATTCAGAATCCTTTAAAAGCAGCCCATGTCACTCAGAGTGTGGATTGGATATGTATGTGCCATACCTGCAAGGTCCTATTGGTTTCAGCCGATTACTTCTCAAACTCCTTTCTCTCCCCACACCATTCCAGACACACTGATCTACTTGCTGGTCCTCAAACAAACAGTCCAGGCAGCATCCCTTATCAAAGCCTCTGCCTTTTTTTGTTGTCAGAAAACAACATCCCCCAGATATCTGTATGGCCTTCTTCCTTTTTTCAGATCATTGCTTGAATTCATCTCATTGGAGAGGATCTTCCTGACCATCGATACAAAAGCAATATAAAATAGCCTTCCTCCTATCCTTAACTCTGCTCTGATTTCTTTACAGTACTTATCCATACCTGATGTATAGCTCTACATCTTTGTCTGTATGTATATATCTACACGCACAACTATATTCATGTCCATATTTACATCATCTCTCTCTGCCTATCATCTGTCTTACTGTCTGCCTTTTCCCACTAGAATATAAACTCCATAATGACAGAGACTTTGCCTATTTTGTTCATTGCTAAATCTCCTAAACCCATAACACAAGCTAGCACATAATAGGCACTTAATACATATTTGTTGAATGAGTGAATGAACGAATAAAAAATGAATTGGGCAGACTGTTTGCGTACCTTCCAGGTTTAAGCACTGAGCCCCCAAGTTGAATAGGAGAGAGAAATGTGAACAGATAATTTAAAGTGCAATGAGAAATAATTACTAAATAATTATAATGATAGATAAAATAGTAAAAGTAACTGCCCCTCAAAGAAGCAATTTTATGTGCAAATATACATTTTTAAATTAAAAAAATATTAAAATTTCACAATAGATAAGTATGAGAGAGAGGAGAGAGAGATGCACAGGCAATAAGGAAAGTATATCGAACTTACAATCAAAACACTTTAATTCTTATTCTGATTATATTGTTTACTAGTTGTGTGATCTTAGGCAAATAAATAATCTAGTCTGTTCCTCCCATTATACCCACTATGCCATCAACTTTATTTTTGTGAAGGTTGAGTCAAATAATATGATACATAATAGGCACTGAGTAGATATTATTTTTCTTTTTTCCTATATGCACCACTTCAATTTACACTCACAGATTAGCCCTCTACAATCTGTCTTACTCCTCCGCTACGCTTCAGTGACTTTCTAAATTTCTGCCCCATTGACTTTCTTCTGTTTTCTTCCTACAAGACTTCTTGGCATCATGTGATAGTATAATCAACCTCACCAGCCTGTCAAAGATTAATCAAACTTCTCTCCTTGCTTTAACATATACATATAAACTGGTGAGTCCTTTAGCTGTATTTCTAAGGGCGGAAAGTTGGATCAGTCTTCAGCATTATAGGACAGTAATACATGTATATTTCTTTAATTGGAAGTATGTTTCTTTTACTCACACTAGAACAGTGGTTCTTCCCATGTCACTAATATGTCATGAATCAGCAAGAGTGAAAAGCTGAGTAAATGCAGTGTGAATTGCACATAAGTTTAAATTACCATGACCATTTTTCCCCCCATGCTACAACCAGGCTATTAAAACCACAACAGCAACATGAGTATTTTTAGGACAGAGTATCAGAATTGTAAATGTCATTCATAAGACATTATGTTGAAGAAAAAATATTAGAGGTCATTGTATTAGACTAAATGTAAAAAAATTTTTTATTTTATATTGGAGTATAGTTGATTAACAATGTTGTGTTAGTTTCAGGTGTACAGCAAAGTGATTCAGTTATACATATATATGTATCTATTCTTTTTCAGATTTTTTTTTCCATTTAGGTTGTTACATAATATTGAGTAGAGTTCCTTGTGCTATACAGTAGGTCCTTGTTGGTTGTCCATTTTAAGTATAGTAGTGTGTACATGTCAATCCTAAACTCCCTGACTATCCCTCCTCACTGACGCTTCCCCTCTGGTAACCATATGTTGTATTAGACTAACTTCTTTGAGGCCAGGTGCTATTTCTTTTTTTTTTTTTAATTGGCAAAGGATTTTATTTTATTTTGTTTTCATTTCTAGTTTTATGGATGTATAATTGACATATACCATTTATACAATGGTACAACATATGTACACATATTAAAGTGTACAACATGTTGATTCTATATATGTATATGTTTCAAAACGGACCACCACAATAATTTAGTCTTATTTACCTTGCATGGTGTCTGGCAAGTAACTTTTTTTTTTTTTTTTAGACCAGTTTTTTTTTTTGTTTTGTTTTAATTCTGTTTTATTCTATTTATTTATTTTTCTTTTTATTTATTTATTTCTGGCTGTGTTGGGTCTTCGTCTCTGTGCGAGGGCCCCCTCCAGCCGCGGCAAGTGGGGGCCACTCTTCACCGCGGTGCGCGGGCCTCTCACCATCGCGGCCTCTCTTGTTGCGGGGCACAGGCTCCAGACGTGCAGGCTCAGCAATTGTGGCCCACGGGCCCAGTTGCCCCGCGGCATGTGGGATCCTCCCAGACCAGGGCTCTAACCCGTGTCCCCTGCATTGGCAGGCAGACTCTCAACCACTGCGCCACCAGGGAAGCCCTGGCAAATAACTTTTGAACTGAATTTCTTAATTTTTTTTTCTAAGGTGTCTGTATTTCTGTTGCATATGAGACAAACTTATTTTGGTCACTGTTTTACTACTGAGATATTGGCAAGGCAGAGGGTGATATAATAATGTAATATCCAGGATTATAGGGTGTGAGGAAACCTGCACAGACGCTATTTGTCGAACAATTAGAATATTTCTAAAACATGAATGGATGTATAAAATGAAAGACAACCCATTTTTTGTTTTTAATATAAACACAGAGAATTTATATATGATTTTCTAGGTTATGGTAGTTAAAATTTCTTCCTTCTAGGTACTCAAGAAACTTATTGTTAATTGAGACCTAGAATTTATAATTGTTTTCCTCTTTCTACTGTAATAGTGACAAATATCAAGAGTTATGTCTTATCACTTTTTGCCCAGGTCCAAGTGCTGTTTCTTGAACTTCTATGCAAGATTTTTTATCCAAGTTTTTACCAGTTGGGAGCTCTTAAGAGTTGTTTAATTTTCAATGAAAGACAACCTTTTAGGAGTTTATGTTCTAAATATTTTCTGGTTCTGCAGTAGCATACATCAGACATAGTTATTGTGTTTGGATTGGGATTTTCATTTTTAACATGTTCTCAACTCTCTAGGCATTTATTGTTTCCATCTGGTTCTCATAAAAGATTTCACATTTGTAATGCAGCTCAGGCTCCTGCTCAGAGAGCATCATTATAATTCTATCCATGATTCTACTTTGATAGAGTAGATACATTTTTAACTTCGCATTTTTTTGTCTTTGCTTTTTTTTTCTTAAACAATATTTGATTTTAATGATGCATTTCTCTTGGAAAGCAATCATAGTGTGCACACCATGACAACGTGCTTGCTCCCCACTTCCTTCTGTGCAGTTCAAAGCTGTGAGGACAGGAGAAGTAACTACACTGTGAGTCCGGTACGAGGAAACTTAGCAGTCGTCACACCTCCTCTTCATTAAGCAATCTGCTCTCAGTCATCACAGATGGAGGGGATATTTTCAAGGACTTGAACATTTTCTTGAAATAACCCAACATCTAGGAATCCCCCTTCACTATGTTAAGTAGTAGGTTCTAGGGCACAGTTCAAGCAAATGTTCAAGCTTCTAGCAGGGTCTTTTTTATTTAATTAGATGCTCAGCACATGTTTGTGAATTTGTTTAATGAGTACTTATGTAGCCCTTATTACATGTCCGGTAATGTTCTAACAGCTTCAAAAATATTAAACCATTTAATCCTCATAGCAACTTTATGAATAAGGTATTATTAGTAACCCCAATTTAAGGATGAGGAAACTGAGGCAAAAAAGCAAAATGACCACTGCTAGCAAGTGGCAGAGCCAGAATTCAAACCTAGGTAGTCAGGCCCAAGTCTGTGTTCTTAACTACTAAACTTTGCTATGATTGTGTTCAGCTGCAGATTTCCAAAAATCAAATATTGCTTCCCCAGAATTGAATTATACACTATTACTCCCTCGGTGCTATGCTTGACTTATAATCGGCACTGGATGAATTTTTATTTACTTAAGTGTTTAATTAAGAATGAGTGAAATAATGACTGAGTTGACATACTTTGAAATATGCAGAACCAAAGGCAAATCACAGTGGTACCCAGTGGAGAGGCTGCTCTTTTTTCAGAGATGCCGGTGGGTCCTAGTATCTAATAATAACCCATATTTAAGGCCCTGATACTCCTAGGATGATGCTTTGCATCTTGGATTTCCAAATCTGAGAGAATTTGCCTTCGTTTTACTCATCGCTCCTTACTGATACAATTTTAAAAAATTAATTGTGGTAAAATACACATAACATAAAATTTACCGTCTAAAGTATTTCTAAGTATATAGTTCAGTAGTGTTAAGAACATTCATATTATTTTGCAACCAATTTCCAGAACACATTCATTTTGCAAAACTGAAATTTTATACCCGTTAAACAACAACTCCCCATTCTCCCTTCCTTCCAGCCTTTGGAAACCACCATATTTTATCTATTCATTCACCTATGGACCTTTTGGTCTCATGCTTCCCCTGATTGGCTATTGCGAATAATGCTGCTATGAACATGGGTATACAAATAACACTTTGAGACCCTGCTTTCAATTCTTTGAGGTATATGTCCAGAAGTAGAATTGCTGGATCATATGCTAATTCTATTTTTAATTCTTTGAAGAAACATCATAGTGGTTG
The DNA here is from genome assembly GCF_028021215.1 of Eschrichtius robustus. NCBI lineage: Eukaryota > Metazoa > Chordata > Mammalia > Artiodactyla > Eschrichtiidae > Eschrichtius > Eschrichtius robustus. Next base: position 57,040,884 of record NC_090826.1, read on the forward strand.
TTTTCCCTAATGGCTGCACCATTTTACATTCCCACCAACAATGCACAAGTGTTCCAGTTTTTCCACCTCCTTGCCAACACTTGTTATTTTCTGTTTTTTTGACAGTAGTTGCCCTACTGAGTATAAGATGTATCTAATATCTCATTGTAGTTTTGATTTGCATTTACCTAATAGTGACATTGAGCATCTTTTCATGTGTTTGTTGGCCATTTTTACATCTTCTTGGAGAAATGTATATTCAAGTCTTTTACCCATTTTTTTTTTAAATAGGGGCTAATTTTTTAAAATTTTATTTATTTATCTTTTGGATAAATAAATAAATATTATTGGGTCTTCGTTGCTGTGTGCGAGCTTTCTCTAGTTGTGGCGAGTGGGGGGCTACTCTTTGTTGCAATGTGCAGGCTTCTCATTGTGGTGGCTTCTCTTGCTGCAGAGCAGGGCCTCTAGGCGTGCGGGCTTCAGTAGTTGTGGTGCACGGGCTCAATAGTTGTGGTGCACGGGCTCAGTAATTGTGGCACACGGGCTTAGTTACTCCACGGCATGTGGGATCTTCCCGGCCCAGGGCTTGAACCTGTGTCCCCAGCTTTGGCAGGTGGATTCTTAACCACTCTACCACCAGGGAAGTCCCTTTTACCCATTTTTTAATTGAGTTTTTTGTTGTTGTTGTTGAACTCTTTCTATATTCTGGATATTAACTCCTTATCTGATACAGGATTTGCAAATATTTTCTCCCATTTTATAGGTTGCCTTTTCACTCTGTTGGGTGTATCTTTTGATGCACAGGAGTTTTAATTTTTTATGTAGTCTAATTTTACTTTTGTTGCCTGTGCTTTTGGTGTCATAGCTAAGAAATCATTGCCAAATCTAAAGTCATAAAGCTTTTCTCCTATGTTTCCTTCTAGGAGTTTTATAGTCATAGCTCTTATGCTTAGGTCTTTGATTCACTTTGAGTTATCTTTTGTGTAGGGTGTAAGGTAAAGGTCCAACTTCATTCTTTTACATGTGAATATCTTGTTTTCCCAGCATTGTTTATTGAAATGACTGCTAAAAGTTTAAGTGAAATGCAAGCCACATAGTTGTAAACCTGTAGTTTTTCTCATACTTTGGTCCAAACTACAGTGGATTTAGAAGGAATTATTTCTGGAGTTCTCAACTGAGGGCAATTTTATCCCCCTGGGGACATTTAGCAATGTCTAGAGATATTTTTGGTCATCATATCTTGGTATGGGAATGGGGGGTGGTTGCTAATTGTAACTAGTGAGTGGCAGTCAGAGAAGCTGCTAAACATACTACAATGCACAGAACACACTTCTACAACAAGGAATTATCGGGCCTCAAATGTCATTAGTGCTGAGGCTGAGACACTGTGGCCTAGTGTATAGTGAGAAAGGGATCTAGAAAATTGGGTAATCCTCTCTTATATCATTTGAAGGCTTGACAATGGTGATTGCAGAGGTGACTGCCTAGGGGACCAATTTTATGGCTCTGTGGTTTATAAAAAGACCTGAATTTCATATATATCTAGTTAGATTTTAACAATGGAATACTATTTTGCATTTTATTTTTCCCTTCAAGATTGTTCTTTGTCACTTTCTGTCACCATGACTTTGCTCATTCGTACATTAATTTTCCCTTTTCAGTCAGGAGGCAAATGAATATTTGTAGGATTAATCATAGAATTTGGGGTGCTATTCGATTGTATAATGGCCAAAGATTACAGGTGGGCCTACAGCTTCTTTTGGCCCTGCTACTCCTCTTATTTCTGAGTTACTTTTGGGAGAAAAATGCCCAAAGGACAATATAAATTGGAAGTAAGTTACTTTATACTAACCAGGACTTGTATCTAAAATTCCAAAGTTTATCTCCCTTCCAAGCTGAACTGGAGCACATGGCTTCCGCCTAAGGTAATTTTATATTTGGTCAAGGAAACCTCATTGAGCAGATCATGACTGAGCTGAGATCTGACTGGCTAAGGGTCTCTACCTATGAGAAAATTTGGCAAAAGAGCGTTTCCATCAGAAAGAACAGAAGAGGCTTTCAGGTGGGAACATGCTTGGCGTGTTTAAGAACTAGAAATAAGGCCAGTGAGGCTGATGATATAAGGAAGTGAGGATGACAGCAGTGTGATATAACAGAGATCAAATATTTCCTCATCCAGAGGCAAAGAGAGGAAGGGGTTGGGCAGCGCATACCCTGTGATAGGAAAATGGCTGGGAGCTCCTCTCAACTTTGGAGACCTGTAGTTGGCAAATATGTCAGGAATTGGTTTTATATTGTATGGCTGGTTCATATTATTCATTACTCTTAAGATATCCATGCATTCATTTATCAAAAATTACCAAGCACTTGCTATATTCCAGGTGCTGTTCTATAACTAGGCATTGGAGAAACTGAGATAAACAATACAAAATGCTTATGTCAAGGAGTTCTTGTCTGTTTGTGGGTGGGCAGTTTGTTGACTGATTGTTGACTGCGTGACCTGGGGTAGGTTAACTTCTCTGTGTCTGAGTATCTTTATCTATAAAATGAGGAGCTAATTGTAGCTACCCTATGGAGCTGCTGTGAGGATGAAGTAAGTTAATACCTTGAAGGCATTTTAAATGGTGTCTGACACATAACAACCTCTCGGTACCTATTAACTACTATTATTGTTGTGATTATTTTACAGAACAGCAGAAAGGGATGAATTAATTCAGTTCCAAAGGTTAGGAAAGTTTAAAAGAAAAAGTGAAGTTTGAGTTCATTCATTCACTTTTATATTTATTTAATAAATATGTATTGAATACCTACTGTCCCCCAGACACTATTTTTCTGTTTTTCCACATACTCCTATTTTATTGCCTGTATTGTCTTTGCCATCATTATTCGACTGTCATACTTTAACATCTGCATCATCCTCTTCAATGTACCCTCCTTCAGTGGAGGGAAGAATATAGATATTAGAGACATAAATTACACAAATAATTTTTAGGTAAAATCGTGAACTGTGATATCAAGTGTAATCCAGTCAGTGAGAGGAAAAATGCCAAGAGAATCTAAAAGGAATAAAAGATGAAATGTCTTAGCTAAGTGATACAATACAAGAGAGATAAGAAATACAAGATAACATAAGAAGAAATGGAATAATCAAGCATATTCCACTATATATTTATCCAGCCAATATCAATTGAGAGCCCACTGTGTGCTGAGGCAGAATACAAATGTGTATGATAATAATGAAAATGTTTTGTGATATAGATTGTGATCTAAGGATAAAATGCTATAAGATGTAACAGTTATATAATTTCATATTTTATAACGATGAAACTACCTATAAAATTGAAAACACCGTTTTTTGTTGCTTTGGGGAGTAATTATATTCTTAAATTAATGGTAGGAGTTCTTATTTTCACATTCAGATGCTTCCAGATGTGATGACATATAGTGTTGACGACCTGGTTAAAACTGGCAAAAACTTTCAGTGTCATTGATGGGGGCTAGTAGTTGCTGCACATTTTATTTTGACATTATTGAAATGACAACTAAATGTATTAGTGCTTTTCGTAGCCTAGAAATCATTAATTAAGGAACTGAAGCCTAATTTATTTAAAAAGCAATTTTTAGAATAAGTTTATGGTTCACATAGAGTTATTTAAATGTCCCATGCAAATTTATGGGATGCTCCAGCAGCATACTTTAGAAATTATCCAGCAGCATTTTATTGCTCCAGAAATATTTTAAAAAATTATTTTCAATATATTGCATCCTTTGTGCAATCTTTTGCAAATCAGTAATGTATGGGAGTTTCTTTGCATCCAGAAACACAGTTAGATATTTACACATGTAACCATACTCTTTTTTTCTTTTATTCTACTATATAGCACTAACCTAAATCTAAGCTGGAAGTCTGTCCAGATCTGGTTTGGAGGGCTAGTGTATTAGACAGTACACTCAGAGAGTTGCAGAAGCTAAGTGTACTTCTCTGGTTCACTTGTAGGCATCACTCAAGCCCTGGGTTTGGCTTCCTCAGTTTAGGTCAGCCAAACAAGAATTCACTGTGTGGTCACTCATGACAGAGGCCTGCATTAGACTGTATACATAGAAGTCAAAGAAGAATTAAGTATTCATTATCAACAAGAGTTATTGATACACAGAGGCACAATTTCTCTTTTAAGAGTTTTCATTAATGTTGGGAGACTAGATATATACATTTTTTAAATGCCCATTGGAAATTTGGTCAGGAAATTTTGCTGCTGGTCAACAGTGTAGATAGCCAGGCCAGTTGCAAAAACATGTCGTAATTAAGTCAGGATAATAGGCGCACTATAGCATTTTGCTGGGTACAGTAGGATTCAGATTAAGGCAGGTGTCTGGCATTATAATAGTGGGAGTCACATAGGTATATAAGTAAACAAGTAAGTAAGTAAATAAACAGTGTCACCTAAGGAACACAGAGAAGCAGAACTCTTACCATTGGGTGGGTAGACTGAGTGGCTCTAGTCCTGTGGTACCTTGGAGAGCTCTCTATAACCTGTAACTGATTTTGCTTAAGGTCCTACCAAGGCTTTTTGTCCTCCTAGACTTAGGCCTACCTGAGGTTTATCATTGTGGTGGCACTGAAAGATAGGTACTACAGCTGTACTCCAGTTAGCTGCGATTAAACTGCATGGTGCCAGGATATCATCTTCATCCTATTAAACCTTTTGGCCCTCTCACTAGACCATGGGCAGTATTTTGGGTTTCCTCAAGGTTCCTATGTACTGAGGACAAATAAGCTTAGCATGGGTTCACAACGTTGGCATGCTTTCTCTCCAGGGGAAGGATCCTGTTTTTGGCTCAGACAGCAGAAGTGTTGCCAAGGACAAGGTGGCATATGCTCAGTTCCAATTAGTGGTGGAGACAATAAACACTCTACATAAGAGTTCAGAAAAGGAAATTGTTACTAGGAGCTATAGAACCTTTGAAAGACTCCACACAATAACTGGCCCTGTAGTAATGAAAGAGTTCAGACATCTGGGAAAACGGAGAGGGACTTCCAGGTGGAGAAAATGGTGAACATTAACATTGCATTGATTTATGGGGAAGATAATTAGAAGACAAAGTCTTTATCTTTAAATAGCCCGCAATCCACCTGAGGGAGAAAAGAAACACGCAGGCCTGAACCAACATTAGAAAAATTAACAGTTATGTAGTAAAAGAATAAAGAGGTAGAGTATAAGCTTAATAATGATGCTTAGGAGATAAAGTCTTAGGAATAAAGGATCAGTGTGGAGAGGGCTAATTAGGGCAGTGTTATAGAGATTAGTCTTCTGAACTGAGTTACTATTTTCTGTTTCTTATATTAGTACTTCATAAAGATATGTTGTGTTTGTTTACCTGGAGAATTGACCTCAGGAAGAAATACTTGTAAAATAAAGGAGAAAACTCTTGTATTCAGGAAGATCTCAGTTATACGTATTTGATCATTACTTCTGTGGGTTATTTCGGCCTGAGTTTGTTTTTTAGCTCTTGTACTGCTTCTCCACTAGTGCTTGTGCTTCTGTCTGCCTCTTGGCTCTTTGATTCTCCACTCTGAGAGACTCTCCATGCAAGTATCTTCCATTAATGTGGAGTAGAGCTGCTTGTCCTTACGAAGCATTCTAGAGACTAGAGAAATAATCATTAATAGGTACAAACAATAGAAAAACACTACTTTCAATAGTATTCTATTAGATCTTTTACCAAGGCATTTTCAGCATGTCTCTAAAAATTATAAGTCTAGCATCAATATACCTTGGAGTTGGAAGTACTTCAGAGGTTGCCTCTTTTACTCCTTACCCAATCAAGTAGCCACTCAACCTGCATCACATCTCTGGCAGCTGGTCACCAGGCTCTGTGTGAACGTTTTCAAAGATGGGAGGCTCACTACCTAAGGAAACCATTCCACTGTTGACTGACTTTAACACTTGGAAAAACCTTGCATTAAGCTAGCATCTGTATCCAAGACTTTAAATCTATTTTTCCAATTTCTTTCTAGGGAAGCTACACCAAACTAGGTTAATTCATACATTTATTCATCAAAATTTATCAGGCACATAATGTGTGCAAAGAATTTTCTAGACCTACAAATGTTAAAATTATGAATAAGGATATAATGTTTTTCCTTGTAAGAAGACAGATTTTTAATAAATGTTTCTTATATCAGTAGATGGATGGATAGATAAATAAATTATAATGATTTCTCTTTTTCACTATGAAATAATAAACTCTATGTAAGTAAAGTTGACCTATTTCTTGATAAATGAAGCACATGAAATGGAGCATATTAATATCCTCTAGAAGGATATTATTATTTATTTTTATTGCATAGTATAAAAAATTCAGGCAAATTCAATATATATGTATTTATTTTAATACATATAAAAATTATAAATATGAAATACTGGACTAAAATATTATGTATGTATACTAAATAGACATATTTTAAAATATCTTATACAAATATGTATATATATAAAGTTTATTCCCATATCTCAATATCTCAGTAAAATGCCTTGCATGTCCCACTTTGAAGACCATGTGTGTGATAGAGGGTTAAGATTTATAGCCTTATTGGCTCTTCAAATTTATAGCCTCTCAACCAGCACTTCAGTTGTCCATTTCATCTTTATTCTTTTTAATAGGAGTCCAGTGATTGAAATATGGTAACATTTAAGATTTGGTTCAAGGACATATTAGAACTTACTAAGTTTTAAAAAATCGGCTTTGAGAGAATATTAAGAGAGTTAGGATATTTTAAGGAAGGCTATGATAGAAGTAATGTCTGAAAAACAAACAATTTATAAGAAAGCTGCGTACTTCTAATATAGAAGTACTACAGAAAAAAAACCTACTATAGCAGTGCATAAAAAGGAGTAAAAGTTTGAAACAATGCCTAAGAAGCTAATATCTTGATTTTTCCTCAGGGGCCTAATAAACCATTTGGAGTACCACATATAGTAGAAATCTAGGATTTTATTAAAGATAGATGTTTTCAAAGAACACAATTGTACTGAGACGAAATGTAAGTACAACAAAGGGGGAAAAAAAAGAAAAGAATACCTTTCTACCCTTCATCCCTACTATCTGCTATGCCAGCTTAAACTACCACACTACAAATTTAACAGGCTTGAAATAATTTGAACTAATTTCTTCCCAGACTGATGCTTTCATGAGTTTCCTAATTTGGTTTATGGTATCGCACCCTCTAAATCTCCCAGGCTGCAGATTTTAAACTCACCCTCCTCTCCCCCATTTCACAACTAATTAGTTACCAAACTCTGATTCTCTGTTTGCAACTCCAGCAAGCAAATTATTTTATCTCCTTAGGTGCAGTAAACACTTAGATCTTTACCAACCATAGAAGTTTTATGCTTTCATTTTCGTTGTGAGTGCTGGAAAATTTCACAGTATTAAATGTCAAGCTTAGGATCGCAAATAGATTTAGACTAGCAATTTTATTCTTAGTTTCAGTTTTGAAGAATCTAGTTGAATATATGTTTCAGAATATAATCACTAATAATATACTTTTTTTTCCGGTTGATGAACTGTTTTATTGTTTTCACTGTCCTTTTTAGTTAGTCAGGGTTACAACCCTGAAAAAGAATTTTAAATATCAATAGCATTTGGTCATTATTGCTTTATAAGATAAGATGTGAATACAAGTTTAGTTTTTTTACTTATACAAACCTAGAAAATGCCCTTGAAGTATCAATGATAGGGTTTTTTTCTCAAGAGTTTAACCTGTACAGTAGAAAGGGCCATGGATATGATCAGAACTCATGGCTATACTTTCTGCTTTGACCTAACTGGCTTTGGACCTTGGGTAAATAATTAGTCTCAGTCAGAATAGAGCTTGGACTTGATAATGTCAATGATTCCTTTCTAGATCTAGATAACACTGTGTCTCATGTCCTCTATTATCCCCATGTCACCCTAATTAGTAGAGGTCTATAGGATGGCAGCATGGCTTCAAGATTAATAAGCGCTCAGGCTTTGGAGTCACGAAGTTTGGGTATACATCCCGGTTCTGTTAGCTCTGATACCAGGGAAAAGTTACTTAATTTCTCTATGTCTTTGTTTCCTGCTCTGTAAAATGGGGTTAATAATAGCACTTAATTCATATGACTGTTGTGAGAATTTCACAAGTGAATATATATTAAAAGTGCTTAGGACCCTGATTAGCACATAAAAACTACTATTTGTTTGCTATTATTGATATTTTTATAATGCACTCAGCGTAGTTTTTGGCATGTAGTGGGTACTCAGTAAAGTGCTGGCTGTTATTCTTATTGCCAGAAACTCCATTCCAATTTCTGTAAGCAGTATTTCAGACTTTGGCCACACAGAAAAACAGATGAGAATATATCCTCTTAACACAAATCTGTGTTCTTTACTTCAAAGAAACCAACAAAATAAGCTGGGCAAATGGCCTTGTGAGGGAGGATGTACACTTCACCGTGTAATGCCATGACATATGCCTGTAAAGGACTACTATACGGTACATGACTGAGTAAACTTGCTCTTTCTCTTTCCCACTTGCAAACCAAGATTTGCTTTGAGTAATACTATCAGTTTCTTGCCCAGTGTTACTGTGAAAATGCGTATCTATATTTGTGACCCTTATTTTACCTGTTATCTTTATGCACTTTTTTAAAGTATTGTAATCCAGTAAAATTTGAAACTGTATGATTATACAGGAAGATTGCTCTAAGCTGGTAGAATGTAATTTTATACAAGAGAGTTTGAGTAGAAACGTTTTGAGATAAATATGATTTACATTACAAATATTTTAGAGCAAATATTTTTCCAATTTACCATTGTTAAAAATGTTTTAGATTAGAAGATAAAGAGTCTGTTGACTCTTCTTTCTTAAGCAGCGACAATCCCAATATCTATTTATATATGATATTTATGAATGATACTTTTACTTTTTAGGATAATTACAAGTCATGCTACTATTATAGATAGAACTGTGGACAAAATTTCATCTTAATTGTAATCATCATAACATAATGAAATCATTTCCTTACATCTAGACATAAAATCATGAAATATTTTGACTCTTAAGTTTATGATATTTTTGTTTTATAATCTTAACTTTGAAATGACCAGTTTTTAATTTTTCATCCAGTGTACGTAATGGTAAATTATATTTGCTTGATGTACAGAAGTATTTTCAACTGGTATCCTGTTGTTTTTTTTTTTTGCTCACCAGAAATTATTAATCCTAATTTCAGAAAATTCAGAGAAACTAAGTGACATTGTCAAATGTAGTGACAAAATTAGTATTTAAATCTGGGCTTCTGATAGCAAATACTGCATTTGGGCAAATACTAAAATAGTTGATTAGAGAATCATAGATGAGGCTATAAACTCTTTTAACATGGATTAATGCAATAGGAATTAATAACACTTCTTTTTTTATCTGGCATTCCTTTACAGAGAAGGGCAATGGAAATGGGGATGGGGCAAGGAGACGTGGTCAAAGAGGGAAATGGATTCATGATCAATATGTGTGGTTTAGCTAGGAGGAAAGCCATCCCCCACTGGTGAAAATTTGGTGCAGTACACCCAAAACAAAAAAATCAAATTCATATTTTTTAAAATGACAAAATTTTGGAATCGATAATGTAGAAGAAAAATAAAATATTTCGGTGACCCATGTATTTACTTTTATGTGTGTGTCTGTGTCTGTGTGTGTGTTTGTGTGTTTGCCTATTATTCCAGAATTGGGCGCAGCCTGCAAGTAAATTAGAGAGCACTTGTTTTCATTTTTAATTATTGATCAGCTGCCTGTAAGATTCATTTCCTATTAATGCGGAGGTGGAATTGTGTTTTTCCTTTCTCTTTAGTTCTTGATGAACCCCATATGGTTCTGGTACTCACTGCTCTTCAATAATTCATGCTTATCATGGAAAAAAGTCAAGTTTAAAAAATCTAGATCAATGGTTCTCAAAGTTTTTCTTTGTTTCCTATTAGCAGTAAAAATAGTTCTTCAAGTTAAATTACAATCTGGACTCAAGCTTTTAAAACTTATTTAAGCAGAGTTGCTTGGTTTGCATTTGAGAAGGACTATTACTCCATGGTCGCCTCAACTTTCCACCCCTCTGTGGTGGCCCCAGAGGTGGCTCCTTTAAAGCCTGGGGCTTCCATTGAACAGAATTTGAAATTTATTGAAGTAGATGATAAAATGATTAGTTAGATAGAACGTAGCTCTGGCCCACGGCTGAGACAGACCAGATCTAAATGTAAACCATGACCATACCACCAACTGGCCTTATTACTTGGGCAAGTAGTACAATTTTTCTAAATGTTGTTACCTCCTCAGTAAAATTGGGGATAAAAATGGTGCCCACCTCATAAAACTGTTCTGAGAATTGAAGTAATACATATAAAGTGCTTGGCACTTATTATTTCTGATGTCAATATTTAATAATCTCTTCTAAGACATTCTCTACAGTGTTACAGTGTTGGCAGTATAATGAAGTGGTAGAGATAATACTGCTCACAGTAATTATGGCTTTCTTGACGAGAGACCTGAATGTTTCAATTACAATACTGAGACACTACAGTTTATGCTTTTTTTTTTTTCAACTCTAAGATTTGTGTAAAGACTTATGTAAAATGCACCCACTTTGAATGATCAACTGTAAAGTATCCTTTAAGATACTGAACTGGTGAAAATCCTTAGGATATGGTCTAATTTTCTTTGATGGTATGTACAAACAGTTAAAATAATTTCATAAGGGCAAGGTGGCATACCTAATCTTTCCATGTGCAAATAGACTCTCAGTTCCATTTGGGGTAGGGTCTCTAAAATAGAGGTTGATATGCTGTGGTATCATTATTCAGTTCTTAACAAGCAATCCATTTTGCTTTCTGCTTTCCCTCCCTCCCTTTCTTCTTCCCTTCCCTTACTTCTATTCTGTGCACGCACTGTGTCTTAGTTATGAAATAAAAAATAAAATGGGTGTCACAACCTAAGAGGGTGGTGGCTGTCCAAAAATAATTGAGCCTTCTATTCCTAGATGTCACTTTAATCTCAACACTATGCAACTGAAATTTTCAGCAAAAGCATCGGGTGAGAACTCTCTAGGAGAAGGCATCCTACAAGGCAATATGGGCAGAGTGGAGCAATGAACACTTTTGCATCCACCAGACCATCTTGCTTCCCATGGTTTCTACCACCCAGTACCTGACGCAGGCTCTCCTTGCTCATCCTTCCTCACTGCTCACTGGCTTCTTTGAGAGGGGCACTTAGCTTCAAGAGGGTAGTGCCTATTCACCACTGAATCCGAGGACTAATGCATACTATTCTCCAATTTACTGAATGCATTAAGAGGTCTCTTCTTTTAAAGTATACATGCCTCTGAGAAGTAGTATACAGGCATACCTTGGAGATATTGCAGGCTGGGTTCCAGACTACCACAACAAAGCAAATATGGCAATAAAGCTGGTCACAGGAATTTTTTGGTTTCTCAGTGCATATAAAAGTGATGTTTATATTTACTGTAGTCTATTAAGTGTGCAATAGCATTGCGCCTGAAGAACAATGTATGTACCTTAATTAAAAATACTTTGTAGCTAAAAAATGCTAACCATCTTCTAAGCCTTCAGCGAGTCATAATCTTTTTGCCAGTGGAGGGTCCTGCCTCGATGTCGATGGCTGCTGACTGATCAGGGTGGTGGTTGCTGAAGATTGGGGTGGCCATGACAATTTCTTAAGATAAGACACTGAAGTTCCCCACGTTGAGCGACTCTTCCTTTCAAGAAGTGATTTCTCAGTAGCATGCAATGCTTTTTGATAGCATTTTACCCACAGTAGAAAGTTTTTCAAAATTGGAATCAATCCTCTCAGGCCCTGTGGTTGCTTAATCAATTAAGTTTATGTAATATTCTAAATCATTTTTTTCCTCCAAATTCTCAGTACTTCTTCTACTGAAGTCCTGAACCTTTCAAAGTCATACATGAGGGTTGGAATCAGCTTCTTCCAAACTCCTGTTAATGTTGATGTTTGACCTCTTTCCATGAATCATGAATGTTCCTAATGGCATCTAGAATGGTGAATCCTTTCCAGAAGCTTTTCAATTTACTTTGTCCTGATCCATCAGAGGAATCACTATCTTACGTAACTATGGCTTTACAAAATGTATTTCTTAAATAATAAGACTTGAAAATCAAAATTATTCCTTGATACATGGGCTACGGAGCAGCACTTGCTGCTTCACCTTGAGCTTTTATGTTATAGAGATGGTTCCTTTCCTTAAAACTCATGAACTAACCTCTGCTAGCTTCACACTTTCTTTTGAGGTTTCCTCACCTCTCTCAGCTTTCATAGAATTGAAGAGAGTTAGGGCCTTGCTTGGGTTAGGCTTTGACTTAAAAGGGAGTGTTGTAGCTAGCTTGATCCAAACCGCTGAAACTTCCTTCGTATCAGTAATAAGGCTGCTTAGCTTTCTTGTCATTTGTGTGTTCGCTGGCTTAGCACTTTTAATCTCCATCACGAACTTTTCCTTTGCACTCACAACTTGGCTAACTGGTAAAAGAGATCTAGATTTCAGCCTGTCAGCTTTGAACATGCCTTCCACACTCAGCTTGATCATTTCTAGTTTTTGATTTAAAGTAGATGTTTGACTCTTTCTTTCACTTGAACACTTAGAGGTCATTGTAGGGTTATTAGTTGGCCTAATTACAATATTATTGTGTCTCTGGGAATAGGGAGGAGAGGGAGAGAGATGGGGGAACAGCCGGTCTTTGGAGTAGTCAGACGGAACACACATGTTTATCTATTATGTTCGCTGTCTTATAGGGGACTGGTTCGTGGCTCCGCAAAACGATTATGATAGTAACATCAAGGATCACTGATCACAGATCACCATAACAAATAAAATAATAATGAACAAGTTTGAAATATTGCGAGAATAACCAAAATGTGACACAGAGACATGAATGGAGCAAATGCTGTTGAGAAATGGCACTGACAGACTTGCTCAAGGCAGGATTGCCACAAACCTTACACTTGTAAAAAGCACAATATCTGTGAAGCTCAATAAAAAGAAGTGCAATAAAACTAGGTATACCTGTACTTGAGGGTATACTTTGATTTTTAGTTAGAACTTTAGCTGGAATATGTTAGCAGCCAGCTGAAAGCAAGACAAACCCAGGAAAGATGCCAGAAAGCCGGTAGATACGCCAAACAGGAGAAGACAAAAGCACCAAACCTGAAAAAATGGGAGGGGCAGGAAAGGAGGCTGAAAGTAAATTTCTTTTTTTTTTTTTTTTTTTGTAATTTTGCCTTAAGCTTTCCATTCAAATCGTCTTGTGCTTCTTGGACTAGCTATTAATATTAGACTTTTAATTAGCATTTCAAAGAGATAGAGACAATGGATGATGATTCTGTGAATCACCGGCTTTAATGAATGACAGCTTGACTAACCCAGTGACACAGGTCCCAGCCCACCCCTACGCTGCACTTCTCAGAATTCTCTCCCCTAATCTTGATCTTTCTGTGCTTCTCTGTCATTGTATTTTATCAGACTCTTTTTGCCTCTTCTACTGAATCCTCTGTTTTCCTAATCTTTCTATCTCTTTGTTTCTATAGTTCTTCCCTACCACCATCTTTGTGAATTAGCTTTTTCTCTCCTCTTCTTTTTTTTCCCTTTAAGTGGTTTCCATACCCTTAACTCTTATGTGTATGTGGATGTTGAATTGTATGTTGAACATATTAACTGTAGTTACTTCATAAAGATTTACAACCTCGAGTTTTCCCTCTAAATAACGAGTTGAAAGCTTTAAATTTCATGTTTTAAAAGAGAGAAAAAGAGTTTTTTTGCTATGTAATCAACTCCTTTGGACTCTAGGTCAGAATGTTTCAGTAGAAAAAGAGTCATCAGCCCTAATTTAAGCTATTATTTTGATGTTATTAGACAATAAATTTAATTCATACATGGTATCATGGAATATTGCTGGGTTGCCTGGTCCTCTAGTTATATCCCACATAGTTTTATGAATTGGCTTAACTACAGAAAATATTCTCTGAAATATATACCAAACATTAAAAGGCTATAAAAGGGGAGAAAGCATTCAGACACTGAACAATTCTGTACAAACCTCTGCCTGTAAATCTATTGAACTCACTCACCACCTTTGTTCTTTTTCCTTCTACGTTTTGAGAGACCCTTACTTTTCTGTTCAAACCCTTAGCGTTTCTAGGAACTCCTGCTGCATGTGCTGAATCTTAGAAGTAACAATATTTCCTTTTTATTTCTACCTCTATTCAGTTCCATCTGCTCTAGCTTTCCCCCTCTGGTCCTAAAGTTTTGATATTACTGTCCACTTTCTCCCAGAAGCCCCTCAACTGGACTGGCATTGTTATTTCTGTTTGCTAAAGCATTCACTCCCTCTACTTGATAGAATTGAGGTGGGGGATTACTTAAACCTTTTCACTTTCAGGTCACCATCCTATTTCTTCTCTGGTATCTTCTCTCTACTGGAGAGGAGCTTCTCAATCTATCTGAGTCCTTTAGGGCCCTCTTTGCAGCTTAGTCTTCTAATACTTCCTTGTATTATACTCTTACTCTATGTAGTTTGGATCATTTCCTATTGTCGATTGCAAAAATGGGCTAAACCATAATTCAAATTTTAGTTTGATTAAAGACTGTCATCATTTTCAACAATAAAAATATTTTTTAAAATTTTGGGTTACAGTAAAAATTATTTATGGAGGGTATTTTTATCACTGGGTAAAAGATTATGAATCAGAAAAATGTTACTGGGAAGAGAATAAGACATGTTGATGCTGCCTTATTCAACTTATGTCTAAGTTGTATGATAAATCAGAAACAGAAGAGGTCAATAAAATCGAAGGCTTTATTAAGCTTTTTCTAGAAATTTGAAGGATTTACACAATTTGAATAGAGAAAAATTAGGGAGGATCTTTCAGGAGCTCAGAACAGCAAGAGTACCAGGGCTTTAGGTGGTGGAATAAAATTGGTACATATTGGTATGGTACACACCTAGAGCGAGATGTGTACAGTGGGCAGGATTCATTGATTCAGTCAGTCACACATTTAAAATATTATCTAGTTGCTCTTACCTTGTGCCCCATCATTATACTAGGTTTTGGAGTTTCAGTGGTAACTAAAAACAGGTAACATAAAATATACTCCTATATAGGCATTAATTGAATAATTGCATAAGAATTTTTTTTTAAATTTGTTTATTTATTTTATTTATGGCTGTGTTGGGTCTTCGTTTCTGTGCGAGGGCTTTCTCCAGTTGTGGCAAGCGGGGGCCACTCTTCATCGCGGTGCGCGGGCCTCTCGCTATCGCGGCCTCTCTTGTTGCGGAGCACAGGCTCCAGACGCGCAGGCTCAGCAATTGTGGCTCACGGGCCCAGCCGCTCCGCGGCATGTGGGATCTTCCCAGACCAGGGCTCGAACCCGTGTCCCCTGCATTGGCAGGCGGATTCTCAACCACTGCGCCACCAGGGAAGCCCTGCATAAGAATTTAATGGTAAACCATGTAGTATATGTTTTGCAGGGAAAGAACTTGAAGTCATAAAAGTATACAGCTGAGGGTCTCGATATCTAGAGTATGAGATCAGAGAATTCCACGATGAAGGGACATTGACTTAAGATTTAAAGTGGGGTGAAGAGAAAATTCTTTTTGTTTTGCTTTAAGATTGGCAACCCACTCTAGGGAGTGGTTGAAAATATGGAGGAAAGGAAGATGTCTGTGAAGTATCCAAAATGGTAGAAGTAGGATATGAAATTGCAGGATTTTAGATGATGTTTCACAATTTGGTGGTCTTTTTAAAATGGGAAAAATAGTTGAGATTGTTTAGCAAATAGGCTCTTGAGCAGGGAGTGAACTGGTGAAGGCATTGCTTTAAGAATCTGGTGGCAGTAGATTGTTGAATGATTGGAGTAGGAAAAGGTCAGATAGAAGATTGCTGCATATGAGCAGGTACAGAGTAATAAGGTCATGAATCAAGAGAGCTTAGTGTCCACGTGAAAAATACCCTGTATGTGTTTTCAGTTTTTGTGACGTCTTTTCACTCCTATTTTTTTAAAAAGTGGAGTTGAGCGTGTGTATCTCAAAAGTCATATATTTAGTAAAATCTCTCCCTATTCCCCCAGGAAGAGTTATAGCTACTCCCCAGAATCCCACAGAATTCTATTTCTACCTCTGTTAGCACACACTTTATGAAGTAATTAATTATTTACATTCTTGTTCTCTGAATAAAACTGTTAACTTCCCATGGGCCGAGAGAGTTGTTATTTATTTTGCACAGGGCACCTAAGGCAGAGTTTGGAAAGTAGTGAACACACTGTGGCTATAGTTATTGATTGACAGAGTAACTAAGTGAGTAGATTGAACATTTGCATTGTATTGCATTTGCATTATATTTTCCACATGTAGCCTGTCTTGTTGCCTGGCTTCTTAGTGTATCTTCAAGTAAAGGACTTTGTAATTTGGAAAGAGTACCTTTCTTGTTGAAATCAGTTGCATGCCCAAAGCAGAAAGATTCATTACTTTTTAAGACACAAAGAGTGCGTGGTAAATGATTTCTCTGAAAGTTTATTTAGGTTTCAGTATGCTACATACCAAAACATTTTTTTCCATTCTTAGTGGCTGATATCAGAGGTCACCAAAGACAGTATTCACTCTCTCTCTCTCTCTCTCTGTCTCTCTCTGTCTGATCTATCTCTCTCTCTGTCTGTTTATCTATCTATCTATCTACCTACCTATTGTCACGTGTATATGTACTCTGAAGGCAGAAAAACATGGGTTTTAATCTTGGCTTCAGTCAGCTGTAACCCAGAAAAGCCATATAGTCGCGAGCTTCAGTTTCTGAATCTGAAAAAAGGTGAATAATTTCTTCTGTCTTGTGGAGTTTATGGCAGGATTAGAAAAAATATCTATGAAGGATTTCATAATTGGTATGCAGTACAGAGTGGATATTATTTTGTTATATTTTATGGTATTATTGTTCTGCGGTTGAAAATAGGCATACATGGCCATCGCTTTCCGTAACTGACTTAATCAATGTTTTCTAATCAATTTTGGTGAGTATTTGAGAGGAAAGTCTGAGTTCAGCGGCTTCTTCTTTAAGAATGGAAGGTTGGGAGGATGCAGCTGGGGTTTGGCATTCCCCTCCCTCCATCAGCATCCAAACTGGAGCCTTCAGGATGGAGGATGAGAAGGGTCCTCCTGTCAGGGAAGGTAGTTGAACCATCTGAACACTGGCTGTTCCTAGGACTCTATGTTCATCTTTCAGCCTTCTCAACTAGGAAGACTCTTGTATTGGCAGGAAGAGTGATTCCTGATATTAGTTTTGTCTATGCCTAACTCCTAGCAAGTAAACCTTTTAGCAGAGGGCACCCAGGACGCTCAGGTCCTCATTGTCATTGAATGGAGAAGCAAGCATTCTGTTCTCTTTAGAGGAATCTTAAAGTCTGTTAAAGGGATACTTAATTCTTTCCCCTTCCTTTGCCAGCAGGAAGAAGGGGGCTGGAGGCACAAATACATATTTCTTCGCATCCCCAAAGAGAAAGGCTACGGAGAGGGAGTAGGTTGGATGTATTTTTTTGTTTGTTTGTTTGTTTTATTATTTATTTTTTAATTTTTTTAACATCTTTTTTGGAGTATAATTGCTTTACAGTGGTGTGTTAGTTTCTGCTTTATAACAAAGTGAATCAGTTATACATATACGTATGTTCCCATATCTCTTCCCTCTTGCGTCTCCCTCCCTTCCCCCCTCCCTATCCCACTCCTCTAGGTGGTCACAAAGCACCAAACTGATCTCCCTGTGCTATGCGGCTGCTTCCCGCTAGCTATCTATTTTACGTTTGGTAGTGTATATATGTCCATGCCACTCTCTCACTTTGTCCCAGCTTACCCTTCCCCCTCCCCGTATCCTCAAGTCCATTCTCTAGTAGGTCTGTGTCTTTATTCCCGTCTTACCCCTAGGTTCTTCATGACCTTTTTTTTTCTTAGATTCCATATATATGTGTTAGCATATGGTATTTGTTTTTCTCTTTCTGACTTACTTCACTCTGTATGACAGACTCTAGGTCCATCCACCTCACTACAAATAACTCAATGTCGTTTCTTTTTATGGCTGAGTAATATTCCATTGTATATATGTGCCACATCTTCTGTTAACGTTCTTTGCTGCATTAGGAGATTAAAATGACAGGTGACACTTCTCTTGATAAGCCTGACACCTAGGGAGAAAAGTTGTTTGTTTTGGGTTGCCTGTTTAATAAGAAGAATATACTCAGGCACGGGGTGTTAGAAAATAAAGAATAGGTAAAGGGTTTGATGAAATGACTGGAAATAAAAGCAGGTGCATTTCTCATGTGGCACACACAAAAAATGTAATCCTGGAATGTCTGAGACTTTTTTGGATGCAGTTTTAAAGAAGTAACTTTACTCAGGAAATGAAATTTTTGATCAGAAAGAGCAAAGATAAAGATGGGATTAACAGTTTGAGCCCATTTTAAGAAGGACCTCAGGTGTTGTCATGTAAGAGCCATTTGGGAGTCAGCCCTGAGCTCAGCGTATTGGGATAGGGGAGGGAGAGGAAGGCTTATCAAAGGAAGTAGTAAAGACAAAACCATACCTCATTCACTTGATAATTTTGCTTAAAATCTGATGTGTCTGATCTTGGCTCCAACTTCTTTGAAATCTTTCAGCCTATCTTTTCTGGAATTGGTAAGATTGGAAGTGGGTAAGAGCTGAGAGAATCCTCAAATGATTTACTGTTGAATAGAATAATTCCTTCACTAAAACTGACCCATATTAACATTGTGTTGTAAACAGAAGTATTAAGGTCTTAGTAACTGCTTCTTGGGTAAACGTGCTAAGCAAAGTAGCTTAGAGAGCATGATGGCTCAAAGAAAAACTGCTGGCTTTTCTTTAGTGAAATATTGTTTAAAATGACTCACTTTTAGTAATTGGCTTCTCAGTTTTTTGGCCACTCAGTACTCACATATGTGCAAAAAGCTTCCAGCATTTTCCCAGTAGTCAAATGGGCACTATCTTTGTATTGACAATGCCCCTTTATATTGGTGTGTTTTGCATTTATGGTCCAAAGTCAGAAGTTGTTAATGTGGCCTCAGATGCTTTTTGTCACTAGGCCTTATCAACTTCTCTATTTTCCTTTTGTCTTTTTCTTCAAACTTAGGACCCAGCTTCTATATAACTATTTGCAGATTCTACAACATGCTGTCTTTGACTATGCGATACCCAGCTTTGGGAACACTTTCACTTCCTTCTCCACTTGTCTCATTCTACTGAATCCTCAAAACAGGACTCAATGTCCTATAGAAGCCTGCCTGGTTGCAGATGAAGTCAGAGTTAGCTGTCTCTCTTATGTGCTCCAGTTAGGTTTACTGTGCTTTATAATAACATTTATCACAACATAGACCATGTTGTTTTCCTGCCCCTCTCTTCCTGGGTCATGAGTAACTTGAGGAGAGAGATCGCGTTCTTGCATATATAAATAGAGCGCCTAATGTATGATTCGATGTGTGATTCTGACTTAGTAGGTAACCAGTAGATGGAAAGACTAAATGAATATATGAATTTCAAGTGCTTTACATAATGGATGTATATGATATGTTAATAGTAAATAAATATTTTTAAAGGAGTTACTTTTCTTGGAGAAAACAAACCCCTCAATTTTATTTTTAATATAAAAGTTTAGAAAGATATATAGGGTTTGATTACCCATTTTCAAAGGAAATGTCATACATGGAGATCACTAATCATGCAGTAGTTCCTTTGTAACCAACTTCTGTTTATTTTTTTTTCCACATAGCTTCAAGTAAGTATTAAAGTTATTTGTGTAGAAGTTGGAGTGATTCATATAACTATTACATTTAAATAGCTTTTAAAATGGTGTTTTAATATTTATATTCTCAAACCAAAAAATAGCATAAAGTATATTTTCTTCATGTGTTTTCCAGAAGAAGGAATTTATACTACTGCTACTTAATTCATGATGTATTTTTAACATTAATAGATGAAAAAATAATAATGCATTTGTTTATTTATCTAAAGAAAGTATATGTTGGGGCTCAGTATATCTTTTTTTAAAAATATTATTTATTTATTTATTTATTATTTATTTTTGGCTGTGTCGGGTCTTCGTTTCTGTGCGAGGGCTTCCTCTAGTTGCAGCAAGCGGGGGCCACTCCTCATCGCGGTGCACGGGCCTCTGACTATCGTGGCCTCTCTTATTGCGGAGCACAGGCTCTAGACGCGCAGGCTCAGTAGTAGTGGCTCACGGGCCTAGTTGCTCCGCGGTATGTGGGATCTTCCCAGACCAGGGCTTGAACCCGTGTCCCCTGAATTGGCAGGCAGATTCTCAACCACTGTGCCACAGAGAAGTCCCAGTATATCTTAATATACTGCTTTATTACTACATACATAATAACAGTGATTCTTCTCATGTGTCTGAAATACATTTTTGAATGTGAGATTTACTTACTGAATTTGAGGAAGAGAATAAATTAAAATGAAGTAGAAGGCATGGCCAGAGTTGGGAAAAAAAATTGTAGAGAACAACACAGTTCAAATTCGGAGTCCCTCACTTAATAGCCCTGAGAACTTAGTAAGTTACTTAACCTTCCTGAGCCCCCATTTCCTCATGTGGAACAGTTTGGTAATGTTACCTAGTTCACATTGTTAAGAAGTTTGAAAGAGATAATGCAGGGAAAGCAATCAGCCCTGTTCCCAGCACACAGCAGGTGCTCAATAAAGCACCATTTCTCTTTTCTTTATATCTTCACTGTTCTTGAGGAAGTGTATTGCGGTGGCTTTTTTTGTCAGACAGTCCGTAGTTAAGAAGAGACTTCACTGGCATTGAAAAGTTTTTGAGCTGTTAAAGGAAGAAAACTATTATTGAAAAGACTGATTATTTTGTATTATCAAAAGTAGATATAATTGTTAATATAAAATGGATTAGATGGTGATTATAGTCAATGATATTTCTTATGTACTTGAAAGTTTCTAAGAGAGTAAATCTTAAATGTTGTCACCATAAAAAGAATTGGTAACTATGTGACATGATGGAGGTATTAGCTAATGCTATGGTGGTAGTCATTTTGCAGTATATAAGTGTGTCAAATTGACACGTTGTACACCTTAAATGTACACGTGCTATTCGTCAATTATGTCTGAATAAAGCTGGAAAAAATTAATTGAATGTATTACTTAAAAATCTTTGACTGTGTAACGCCTATGAAATTTCTAAACAACATCAATAGTTTGAGCCCAGTAACTAGTGAATCAAATTGGAATTGTACTCTAGCAATGGTGTAATTCTTTATAATGTAATCTTCAATATTAACTATTTTCTTACTGTGTGAAATTCATGTGTTCTTTCCATAAATGTGCAGTTGTAAAAAGTCTGATGTAATTCTGAGTTTAGGGCTATGGGTTGAGCTTTAAGAGGCCTCATAAAAGAAAAAGGGGACAGATGGATCAGAGTGCCTACTGTGTGTTCTACTGAGTAGCTACATTTCTTAGTGCTTTTGGAATAAAAATAAGTCTGAGCCCCTGACTTTAACAATAGCTCTTTAGAGCTTTTAGAAGAAGGAAAGGAAACTAAAGAGAATTCCTTTGAATTTTGACCATAGAATGCAGTTATAAAATAAAGTGAAATGGAGAAGTCAACTAATTGGATTCATTCCATTATTTCAGTTAATCTGTATCGAATCTTTGAGTAAAACTGGTCGAGCAGCTTTACATGACAGCCCTCCAAGTAAATGGAAAATTTCCCAAGCTCATGCTGGTTAGGAAACAGAAGACCTCTTTTAAAGCAGTACAAAACTCAGCAGTTTGGATTTCATTGAACTGGTTTAGTGGTTTCAACTTATATAACTTCCATATGGATACTCAAGGGGAGCATAGAAACTAAACCCTCCTATTGTACCACCTGAGAGCAGCTGCTATTTCAGGGGTCTCTGTTCAAGTGCCCCAGGACCCTATAGATTTTTTTTTCCTGAAAAACTGGATTTCTTTCCCAAAGATGAACAGAACCAATCAAACTTATGTAAACAGATTTCTAACGGCAGTGAAAAGAGGAAATCCAGTTTAATCTCCTTTAAAAAGTTCTGGAGCACTTGGAACTGATTCACCTAAAAATCAGCAAAGGGTCCAAATAGAACCAAATAGGCATCAAAATTGTGTTCTGTAGTGAAACTTGGATGGTGCAATATTTTTGTTTTTCTTTTGCAGTAGTCTAGAGGCAAATGAGAAAATTAGGTTGAACATTGTAAATTATAGTCAGCTAGGGACAATGATTGGCAAGGACTAAAGGTATAGTCTTGAAATTAAAACAAAAATCTCTTTCTCACTTGGTTATAGGAGGGCACTGAGAGTCACACTGAAGGTTGACCAAACATTATGCTAAGCTTCTTACATGCATTTTCTCCTGTAATTTTCTCACCAGCAATATGGGGTAGGAATTATTTTAGCCTCATTTTAGCTTCTGAAGAAACTGACTGAGAGATGTAGTGTCTTCTGAGGGTCATATAGCTGAGAAGGGGTGGATTCAGGATTGAATCTCAGGTGTGTCTCAAGCCCTTTTCAACACACTGCACTCTATTTTGAGGAGTTTTTAAAAAATTTTTATTTATTTTATTTTTTTGGGCTGTGTTGGGTCTTTGTTGCTGCACGTGGGCTTTCCTCTGGTTGCGGCGAGCGGGGGCTACTCTTCATTGCGGTGCACGGGCTTCTCACGCGGTGACTTCTCTTGTTGCGGAGCACGGGCTCTAGGCACGCGGGCGTCAGTAGTTGTGGTGCATGGGGCTCAGTAGTTGTGGCTAGCGGGCTCTAGAGCGCAGGCTCAGTAGTTGTGGCGCACGGGCTTCATTGCTCTGCGGCATGTGGGATCTTCCCAGCCCAGGGCTCGAACCCGTGTCCCCTGCCTTGGCAGGCGGATTCTTAACCACTGCGCCACCAGGGAAGCCCTTGAGGAGTTTATAATTTATCTCTTATTTGTATGGATTTAAAAATTGTTAGGGTAGGTTGATTCATCCTCCAAGTATTGACAGATTAAAAAAAATTTTTTTAAAAGGCTTTGCATGCCTAAAAATTTTGACTACTGCTTTGAGTAATTTTTTACATAGGTGGATATCTGCTGTGAAATGAGAAGACTTATGTGTTAAAAGAAAAAAATAATGGAGTATTTGATGACTCAGCAGTGTTTCTATATGCTGCTTGTTTCAATTGCCTTAGCAGGGGGGACTATAAGCTCAATATTTTTTAGGTAAATGTTTGAAAGATTGGCTGTATCTTTCATTAGATAAAACTTTCTGGACTTACAGAGGGCAAAGGAACTTGAGAACATTGGTATTTTATGCCAATTATATTTGACTATATATTATAGTTTATAGTATTATATTAAAGTCAAAACTCACATGTTCAGCAAAGTTAACACTACATTTCTTTTATGCTTTGCGAGGTGTAAATGAGATATTCCACATCGCTAAAACTGAATTTTAACTCTAAGAGGGAAAGGTATTATTTTTAGAATTTTGAATAAAGATTTCTATAAAAAATTCCATATTCCTCCCTTATGTTATTATGTCCTAAGTAAAATTTTACCTTTCCTTGAATCTTGGTCATTATTATGTACATCAGCTATTGAATTATTCTGTTTACTGCCACTGATGCCACTTTTATGAAACATAAACTTGAGTAACTACTGGTCCTAGCTTAAAAAAAAACAAAAACCTAAGATACCCATTTCCTTGTAATAATGATGTATTTTTAAGTCCCCTACAGCTGGAATAACCAACCAATATGTGTATTTGACCCACCTGCATTGTAATTCCAACCACATGGTATAGGTGAAGCTCCTGCTAGGTGTATGATGTATGTTTAGAGATAGAGCTTTAACTCAGAACTTATGACTCTTTCCCAACTGATCTTTAATCTCCTTTAAATCTTTTCCTTCATTTTAGAGTTTCAAAATAGTGCTTGCTGCCACATTTCTGTTTCTTCTGTTTTGAAGTCTAATCTAACTCTTCTTGCTTCCCAGAGACAATGTTGATTCCCAAAGAGAAGGCATCCTTAACTCAAATTTAGAGGTATGATCAAATCCCTACAATCCCTCAAGTAACTCCTTCCAGCATGTTTCACTAAAATGATTCATATCACAAGATTCTCTTACCAAAATATTTTCCTAATATGTGCCTCATAATTTTGTTCATATACGTAGCTGGAAGTTCATAAAGCATTGATAAATTATCTACGATATGGGAGGCACTCTCTAAGATGCTGCACACACGAAGAAGTCTAAGACATATACTGAACGCCCAAGATGCATTAAGGTAGCGGACAGAGACATAAAGATGTATATGTGTGGATTATTGTAAAAAAGATATAAGATTCAATCAAAGAAGAGATGTTCATGCAAAATGAGTCTTAAAGAGTGAGTGAGAGTCTGGCTAAGAAATTGGGAGTGGACATGACAGGCAGTGGGACAAGGGACATGGAAATAAATGTTGTGCTCAGGGAACTGTATGCAGTAATATGCTGAGCAGAGAAGTGAGAAAGATGGCGGGTAGAGGGAGAGCAGGCCGTGGAGTGAGAACCAGATCAAGACTGGGGCTGTTGGGGAACCAGACTTGATCTTGTACATGGTGGGGGCACTACTGGAGTGTTTTTAATTTAGCTAAATTATTTTCTAACAGCAGTGTGCAGAGACACTTGAAATGGGCAAAACTGGAGGCAGGCAAACCAGTTAGGAAGTGAGTACAAATGACCTAAGCTGCATATAGTGAAGACTTGGACTAAGTCCATGGTGATAGAGGTGGGGGAGGAGACAATTTAGAGAAATATTCAATAAAGTCTTAAATGACATAGAGATTTCTAAATGTTTACATGGAGCAGAACAAATCCAGGTTTTGTGGGGCCTGAAACTTACACAGATGATGAAAAAGAATGCAAAATTTTGAATTCAAAATGAAGTACAAAAGTAAACATTTACTTAAAATTAGAAAAGAAACCACAAAGTTACACATTTTAAGAACATGACAGAAACCATAAACCTCACAAAATTAAGACAGAGAAATATATTAAATTAAGCACAAACTAAACGTATCACCACCTCAACTTTCCTTTCGCCATAGCCCAGAACTGTCTGTACCCATTTTAAATATCTCCCAGCACAAAGAAATATGACAGAGATGAAAGCAGAGCAGAGTGGAAAGACAGTCAGGAGAGAGTAGGACACCGAAAACGTTTTGTTCTTGGTGGTAAATTGAGTAATCATGTCTGGCGAGTAGTCAACATGGATATATATTATTCTTATTCTTTCTTATCTGCACAAAATATTGTCAACTTTTTATCTGTAAGATTCTGAATTATCAGGAATTACATGTTTTTGGCCTTAAGAATAGAATAATGGTTATAACTGTTAACAGTGAGGAGTGAGGAAGACTGTACAATGGGGAAAAAAATTGTATCATTGCTTCGCAAAGGAATACTATCCTTCTTCAGTATTTATTCTTTTTGTATCTTACTGAATAAAAGAGAACTGCAGTGTTCACATGCATTGGACTCTGGTATGAACCACTCTTAGAGTGTACTTTTTAAGAACCAAAAAACATGAAACCTCTAATGAGTCAATGCAAATAAACCTCTCTGAACTTTAGATTTTTTTAGTCCAGTATGAGATCTCTAAGTGGAAGCAAGATAGCAAAACTAAGAGTGAGAGGATTTTGTAAATTGCTTTATTTAGAGAATAGCAAATGTTAGCCTTACAGTATTAATTCCTATGAGTTTGTTTGTAATTGTTAGACAACTGGTCAGTGAGAAATGAGGCAAGATTTGGTGAAATACAAAATTTATGAAGTTTTCTATCTCTACTTTGAGAGACAGAACAGCACTGAGATTACGGGTAAGGACCCTGGAGCCTGACTGAGTTGTGCTCTCAGCTTCACTGCTTACTGGTTGTATTTAACCTCTTTGTGCCTCAGTTCCATCAGCTGTTAAATGGGTATAATAATACCTGCCTTTCTGGATTGTTGAGTGGATGATAGGCATCAATGGATGCAAAGATCTTAGAAGCAATGCCTGGCATATAATAATAAGCATTATATTAGTGTTTGCTCCTTTTGTTTTCCAAAGAAAAGGAACCATAGTTTTCCTTAGAATGGTCTATATTCCCTGTATGCTGAGGGGTCAGATTTCCAAACGTTATCGCTAGCTACTGTGCCAGGTATGCTGAGCTCCAGCCCAGTGTTTCCTAAACTCTTCCACGTGGGTGTTCTGAGATAACTTATGGTGCCCCACAAAGGTTGAGCTGAATTAAATTAAATGTTTTAGAGGTAGCAGAAATTTCCAAGTAGTTTTTCATGCCCTAGACCCATAACTCCAAATGGTACAGACATGGGCTCTGAAGGTGATTGAACAATAACTTTTCTGTTTGAGGAGATTGTGGAAATACTGTTGTTACCATGGGCTTTCACTGATTACGATCTGCTATGCTAAGACTTTGGCCTTACCTACTTTGGGTGGTGCAAGTTCAGGCCCTTTGAAGAGGCAGATTGGAAGTGCCAGTCAAATAAATCACACCCCAGCATCAGCTGTCCTGCCCTGCCCAGGGAAGTGTCGCTTGTTTATTTAGCATTTGTGACCTTGTCAGTACTGGCGATGGCTACCTGTTGGCGTTAATAGGGCTAACGGGCTAAGTGACAGATGAGTCATTTCCAGCGGGTGTGCACATCAGTTCTGTTCTTCGGATCGTGACTAGAGTTGTCCTTGGCAGACCATTGCCATTTTCAGATTTGCTTCCAGTATCCTCTCTTACTCATCGCGTGCCAGCAACTTGTCCCTTAACTCAGGCAGAGAGCTCACAGTTTCCTCATTGCTGTTCCTCTTGCACCATTCTCTGAACACGAGGTTTAGGTGACTGCCATCATCACTTCCCTTGGCTTTTGATCACTAAAATTCCATTACCCAGGCATCACTTGTATTTATGAGTAAACTTTTCCTTTTGAGCCACCCCCATACTCGAAGGCTTCTAGATGAGCCGTTTCCTGACAGCTAAGGAGCAATCAACTCCACCATCCTCCTACATAACAATGAGTAATCTTTTCTTCAGTCAATATTACAGGCTCCCACGAGTGTACCCTCTTATGACTTGGGGATGATGGAAAAGAGACTTGACCAGATATTATCTGCTTTGAGATAGTAGAACAATATGAATATGGTATTCAATATGCTTTTTAGTAATTCTGTGGAATGTGTAGCTATATAAGAAAACAGTCAAGGAGAAATAAATCATGGAATTCGTGGGTGTTTAGTGATAAAAGGAACATGATGGTTGTGTAGTCTGGCTCCTTTGTTCAATAGTTGTGGCAGGTAAGGAGTTAACTTGATCAAGAGCACACATTTAGTCAAGGAGCTGCGGTGATACTGGAATAGCTTTCTGATTCACAGCCCAGTGTTCTTCATCCTCAAACGAACATTTTATATCTGATAACATGGTTGAAAATGTCTAAACGTTTCTGGCTGGGAGACTACTTGAGGTAGCTTCCTTTTCACTTGATATGTCAGAGGACACACAAGAAGTCTACTTTTAACCTGTCAGTCAGTGATGGAGTGCATATAGACTTCTTCATATTTAAGTTATATTGTTGGGGGGAGGGGAGAAGACTTCCCAATTAATTAGTTCTTGGTTCATCTTGAACCTGTCTGCTACAGTTGCTGCAGTAATTGATTGACCCCCTGAACTGTGGAGCTTTTACTAGATTCTCTTTTATATTTGAATTAATTTTTAAAAAATTAGTTACTTGTGATTTGGGCAGACGAAAGAGTATAAACTTAGGATAAGTAATTTAAGTTCTACTACAAGTTCCACTTTGAACCTGAAGCCTGATCATGAACAAGTCACTTTACCAGTTTTGGCCTCAGTTTATCCTTTCAGTTATGAATGGGAAAAGCTTCTGGTCCTTGAATGTTAACACCTGTCCTGTCAGCCTCATGCATTTCATACATTTCCAATGCCTGCTTGTTGGAAGAGGGACTAAGGTGGGAGTTTGGCATCTGTGTTTGTACTGTCAGCTGATGGGCTTTAAAATAGGAGTCCTATGGTTTGAGTAACAAAAAGCCCATCTCAGGGTTTCTCACTCAATAATAAGAGGATGCTGAAGAGATTTTCTGAGTAAGAGCACTGAGATATTTTTGGAGGTTTTTCAACTAGGCCTCTATTTCATATTTTTAAAAAAACTCATGTAATTAAAATGTAGCTGATTTGTGTTAAAAATAGTATGTTAGCATATGTTCTAAAACTGGATCACACAAGCATGGATTTTCTAAATCTTTCAAGGGAATAGAGCAGGAATTTGGGTTATAGGGCCTGACTCATGCTCATTTGCAGTATGGTCTGGGTCTTCCTGAAAGTATAAACATGGAAGGCATTGGGGTGGGTCTTGATACCAGTGATGCCAAGAACTTGCTTTTAGCAACTCTTGGCTCTTAGTATTCCACTGTTACGTACCTCATCAAAATGCCTGTCACTTTTCTTTTGCAAAAATACAAATTGAACCCTGAGTTACTCTCTGCCTTAGGGAGGGAAAAAATATTTAAGATTTCCCATACTGATGCTGAAAATTAAAGAAAAGCAGTGTGAAAAACCCACATAAAGAAATAAAAATATATTTTAAAATACTCCTAGAAGTATAACTTGAAATGGAGGCAATTTTGGGGACTAGGCAACAACAACAAAACATTTCTTTTGACTAAGTTTCTCTCATTCAGTGCTTTGTCATCCAGGCTTATTGAGACAGATGTGGACTCAGTGAATTCAAGAATACAGGTTGTTAGACTTCCCTGGTGGCACAGTGATTAAGAATCTGCCTGCCATTGCAGGGGACATGGGTTCGAGCCCTGGTCCGGGAAGATTCCACGTGTCGCGGAGCACCTAAGCCCGTGCACCACAACTAGTGAGCCTGTGCTCTAGAGCCCGTGAGCCACAACTCCTGCCCATGTGACACAACTACTGAAGCCCGTGCGCCTAGAGCCCGTGCTCTGCAACAAGAGAAGCCACCTCAACGAGAAGCCCGCGCACCGCAACACGGAGTAGCCCCCGCTCGCAGCAACTAGAGAAAGCCCACGTGCAGCAACAAAGACCCAACACAGCGAAAAATAAATAAATAAATCTTAAAAAATTTTTTAAAAATACATAATGTCATATATCCACAAAAAATTAAAAAATTAAAAAAATGAACAGTACAGGATGTTCATTGTCACTTAATGAAACACTGAGCAACTTTTAAATTTGTTTCCGTAAATCATAAGCTCAAGTGAGAATATACATTTAATTCAAGATCAGTAGAAAGAGAAGCAAGAAAAACTACAATCCTGCAGCCTGTGGACCAAAAACCACAGTTACAGAAAGATAGACAAGATGAAAAGGCAGAGGGCTATGTACCAGATGAAAGAAGAAGAAAAAACCCCAGAAGAACAACTAAATGAAGTGGAGATAGGCAACCTTCCAGAAAAAGAATTCAGAATAATGATAGTGAAGATGATCCAGGACCTCGGAATAAGAATGGAGGCAAAGATTGAGAAGATGCAAGAAATGATTAACAAAGACCTAGAAGAATTAAAGAACAAACAAACAGAGATGACCAATACAATAACTGAAATGAAAACTACACTAGAAGGAATCAATAGCAGAATAACTGAGGCAGAAGAACGGATAAGTGACCTGGAAGACAGAATGGTGGAATTCACTGCTGCAGAACAGACTAAAGAAAAAAGAATGAAAAGAAATGAAGACAGCCTAAGAGACCTCTGGGACAACATTAAACGCAACAACATTCGCATTATAGGGGTCCCAGAAGGAGAAGAAAGAGAGAAAGGACCAGAGAAAATATTTGAAGAGATTATAGTCGAAAACTTCCCTAACATGGGAAAGGAAATAGCCACCCAAGTCCAGGAAGCGCAGAGAGTCCCATACAGGATAAACCCAAGGAGAAACACGCCGAGACACATAGTAATCAAAGTGGCAAAAATTAAAGACAGAGAAAAATTATTGAAAGCAGCAAGGGAAAAACGACAAATAACATACAAGGGAACTCCCATAAGGTTAACAGCTGATTTCTCAGCAGAAACTCTACAAGCCAGAAGGGAGTGGCATGATATACTTAAAGTGATGAAAGGGAAGAACCTACAACCAAGATTACTCTACCCGGCAAGGATCTCATTTAGATTTGATGGAGAAATCAAAAGCTTTACAGACAAGCAAAAGCTAAGAGAATTCAGCACCACCAAACCAGCTCTACAACAAATGCTAAAGGAACTTCTCTAAGTGGGAAACACAAGAGAAGAAAAGGACCTACAAAAACAAACCCAAAACAATTAAGAAAATGGTCATAGGAACATACATATCGATAATTACCTTAAACGTGAATGGATTAAATGCCCCAACCAAAAGACATAGACTGGCTGAATGGATACAAAAACAAGACCCATATATATATGCTGTCTACAAGAGACCCACTTTAGACCTAGGGACACATACAGACTGAAAGTGAGGGGATGGAAAAAGATATTCCATGCAAATGGAAATCAAAAGAAAGCTGGAGTAGCTATACTCATATCCGATAAAATAGACTTTAAAATAAAGAATGTTACAAGAGACAAGGAAGGACACTACATAATGATCAAGGGATCAATCCAAGAAGAAGATATAACAATTATAAATATACATGCACCCAACATAGGAGCACCTCAATACATAAGGCAACTGCTAACAGCTATAAAAGAGGAGATCGACAGTAACACAATAATAGTGGGGGACTTTAACACCTCACTTACACCAATGGACAGATCATCCAAAATGAAAATGAATAAGGAAACAGAAGCTTTAAATGACACAATAGACCAGTTAGATGTAATTGATATTTATAGGACATTCCATCCAAAAACAGCAGATTACACGTTCTTCTCAAGTGCACACGGAACATTCTCCAGGATAGATCACATCTTGGGTCACAAATCAAGCCTCAGTAAATTTAAGAAAATTGAAATCATATCAAGCATCTTTTCTGACCACAACGCTATGAGATTAGAAATGAATTACAGGGAAAAAACAGACAAACACATGGAGGCTAAACAATACGTTACTAAATAACCAAGAGATCACTGAAGAAATCAGAGAGGAAATCAAAAAATACCTAGAGACAAATGACAATGAAAACACGACGACCCAAAACCTATGGGATGCAGCAAAAGCAGTTCTAAGAGGGAAGTTTATAGCTATACAAGCCTATCTCAAGAAACAAGAAAAATCTCGAGTAAACAATCTAACCTTACACCTAAAGAAACTAGAGAAAGAAGAACAAACAAAACCCAAAGTTAGCAGAAGGAAAGAAATCATAAAGATCAGAGCAGAAATAAATGAAATAGAAACAAAGAAAACAATAGCAAAGATCAATAAAACTAAAAGTTGGTTCTTTGAGAAGATAAACAAAATTGATAAGCCATTAGCCAGACTCATCAAGAAAAAGAGGGAGAGGACTCAAATCAATAAAATCAGAAATGAAAAAGGAGAAGTTACAACAGACACCACAGAAATACAAAGCATCCTAAGAGACTACTACAAGCAACTTTATGCCAATAAAATGGACAACCTGGAAGAAATGGACACATTTTTAGAAAGGTATAACCTTCCAAGACTGAACCAGGAAGAGACAGAAAATATGAACAGACCAATCACAAGCAATGAAATTGAAACTGTGATTAAAAATCTTCCAACAAACAAAAGTCCAGGGCCAGATGGCTTCACAGGTGAATTCTATCAAACATTTAGAGAAGAGCTAACACCTATCCTTCTCAAACTCTTCCAAAAATTGCAGAGGAAGGAACACTCCCAAACTCATTCTATGAGGCCACCATCACCCTGATACCAAAACCAGACAAAGACACTACAAAAAAAGAAAATTACAGACCAATATCACTGATGAATATAGATGCAAAAATCCTCAACAAACTACTAGCAAACAGAATCCAACAACACATTAAAAGGATCATACACCACGATCAAGTGGGATTTATCCCAGGGATGCAAGGATTCTTCAATATACACAAATCAATCAATGTGATACACCATATTAACAAATTGAAGAATAAAAACCATATGATCATCTCAATAGATGCAGAAAAAGCTTTTGACAAAATTCAACACCCATTTATGATAAAAACTCTCCAGAAAGTGGTCATAGAGGGAACCTACCTCAACATAATAAAGGCCATATATGACAAACCCACAGCAAACATCATTCTCAATGGTGAAAAACTGAAAGCATTTCCTCTAAGATCAGGAACGAGACAAGGATGTCCACTCTCACCACTATTATTCAACATAGTTCTGGAAGTCCTAGCCACGGCAATCAGAGAAGAAAAAGAAATAAAAGGAATACAAATTGGAAAAGAAGAAGTGAAACTGTCACTGTTTGTGGATGACATGATACTATACATAGAGAATCCTAAAACTGCCACCAGAAAACTGCTAGAGCTAATGAATGAATATGGTAAAGTTGCAGGATACAAAATGAATGCACAGAAATCTCTTGCATTCCTATACACTAATGATGAAAAATCTGAAAGAGAAATTATGGAAACACTCCCATTTACCATTGCAACAAAAAGAATAAAATACCTAGGAATAAACCTACCTAGGGAGAAAAAAGACCTGTATGCAGAAAACTATAAGACACTGATGAAAGAAATTAAAGATGATACCAACAGATGGAGAGATATACCATGTTCTTGGATTGGAAGAATCAACATTGTGAAAATGACTATACTACCCAAAGCAATCTACAGATTCAATGCAATCCCTATCAAATTACCAATGGCATTTTTTACGGAGCTAGAACAAATCATCTTAAAATTTGTATGGAGTCACAAAAGACCCCGAATAGCCAAAGCAGTCTTGAGGGAAAAAAATGGAGCTGGAGGAATCAGACTCCCTGACTTCAGACTCTACTACAAAGCTACAGTAATCAAGACAATATGGTACTGGCACAAAAACAGAAACATAGATCAATGGAACAAGATAGAAAGCCCAGAGATTAACCCACGCACCTATGGTCAACTAATCTATGACAAAGGGGGCAAAGATATACAATGGAGAAAAGACCGTCTCTTCAATAAGTGGTGCTGGGAAAACTGGACAGCTACATGTAAAAGAATGAAATTAGAATACTCCCTAACACCATACACAAAAATAAACTCAAAATGGATTAGAGACCTAAATATAAGACTGGACACTATAAAACTCTTAGAGGAAAACATAGGAAGAACACTCTTTGACATAAATCACAGCAAGATCTTCTTTGATCCACCTCCTAGAGTAATGGAAATAAAAACAAAAATAAACAAATTGGACCTAATGAAACTTCAAAGCTTTTGCACAGCAAAGGAAACCATAAACAAGACGAAAAGACAACCCTCGGAATGGGAGAAAATATTTGCAAACGAATCAACGGACAAAGGATTAATCTCCAAAATATATAAACAGCTCATTCAGCTCAATATTTAAGAAACAAACACCCCAATCCAAAAATGGGCAGAAGACCTAAATAGACATTTCTCCAAAGAAGACATACAGACGGCCATGAAGCACATGAAAAGATGCTCAGCATCGCTAATTATTAGAGAAATGCAAATCAAAACTACAATGAGGTATCACCTCACTCCTGTTAGAATGGGCATCATCAGAAAATCTACAAACAACAAATGCTGGAGAGGGTGTGGAGAAAAGGGAACCCTCTTGCACTGTTGGTGGGAATGTAAATTGATACAGCCACTATGGAGAACAATATGGAGGTTCCTTAAAAACTAAAAATAGAATTACCATATGACCCAGCAATCCCACTACTGAGCATATACCCAGAGAAAACCGTAATTCAAAAAGAGACATGCACCCGAATGTTCATTGCAGCACTATTTACAATAGCCAGGTCATGGAAGCAACCTAAATGCCCATCAACAGACGAATGGATAAAGAAGTTGTGGTACATATATACAATGGAATATTACTCAGCCATAAAAAGGAACGAAATTGAGTCATTTGTTGAGAAGTGGATGGATCTAGAGACTGTCATACAGAGTGAAGTAAGTCAGAAAGAGAAAAACAAATATCGTATATTAATGCATGTATGTGGAACCTAGAAAAATGGTACAGATGAACCGGTTTGCAGGGCAGAAGTTGAGACACAGATGTAGAGAATGGACATATGGACACCAAGGGGGGAAAACTGCGGTGGGGTGGGGATGGTGGTGTGCTGAATTGGGCGATTGGGATTGACATGTATACACTGATGTGTATAAAATTGATGCCTAATAAGAACCTGCAGTATAAAAAAACAAACAAACAAAACAATACTAAACTTTCATTGGGTTATTTGTATGGAAATATGTTAATATAAATGTTTCAGTCATTACATGAAATTTCTAAAAAAAAAAAAAAAAAAAAAAGATCAGTAGAAAATCTATTGTTTGTTACTAATGACTGAGCTGCTGAAATGATCTATTGTATCAGTGGCCAGTGGCAGGAATGAGGCTTTGTGCAGTATTGTAACCATGACATTAGTGACATCATTTAGTGGAAATAGAATTTGGAACATTTGGGAAACAAAGCAGTGGCTTCTTTGTTTGGCTCTGTGAGAACCTAATGAATACTTAGTATAATGGGCAATGTTGATTTCTCTGCACGTATTTAGCAATTTTATATATGTGCACACACATACATACATAAAATGTTTACTTAAATTTTCATACTAATGCACGAGATTCACAATGCTCTATAGAATCTGCAAATAATGTTGTTCTTGTATTGCAAAGCCATGCCCTACTTTAAAAGCAACACCTTTAGATTATATAGCATATAGATTCAACAGGGCCCAGAAAACACACAACTTTGGTTCCCTTCTGAGGTATGCCTTCGTGAAAAAAGATCCCTTCAGCTTTTCCTTGCTGGACCTCACTGACTAAAAATAATGAAAGGGAGGTTATCCTGCAAGGCTGTGTTAGTCAGTAGTGTTGGGAGATCTGTGCGGGGAACATCATTGTTACCATAGAAATGAATGCTGCTCCTGTTGGGGCCCACAAAGGACAGACTGAACATTGAGGAGTGGAAGAACAAAGGCAAGAAAGGCTGCCATCCAATGAGAATGGGAGAAACTACACTGAATTACTTTATTGACAAAAGAACAGCATGAAGCAGGGTGGGGGACCTAGATCTTGAAAATTCCCAAAGGAAATGTGAAAAACAGTATCACAACTTGGGTGGAGAGTGCAAAGAAATGGTGAATTTTCTACTTTTAAAAATTCAAATTTTGGAGTTCCCTGGTGGTCTAGTGGTTAGGATTCCGGGCTTTCGCTGCCGGGGCCCGGGTTCACTCCCTGGTCGGAGAACTGAGATCCCGCAAGATGCAGGGCACGGCCAAAAAAAAAAACAAAATGAAATTTTCTTCTAAATTAGACATATTGTATCTTTTTGCCTTTAGAGCTACTTCTTGAATCCTGTAGTCTGTCTGAAAAATTAAATTTGGAAGAAAACAAAATGAGGAAAATATTAACATTTGTTCTAGAGTATGTATTTTAATCCTGAGTTCTTTTCTTCCTAGTCTTGGAATTTGGGGCAAGTCACTTGATCATACCTTAAAACAGGGTATTAAATAATACCAACCTCACAGTTAATGGGTTAATATATGAGAGAATCAAATTCAAACGCCAGTCCATGGAGTGAACATTTTTAATTGGGGGAAAAGATTAGGGAATGGAATCTGAGATATAAATCATTAGTTTGAGTGTTTGAGAATGAAGAGAAAAAGAAGGGTTAGAAGGGTTTTTTTCCCGTTGCCCCTCTCTCTAAAAAAGAGAATGACCCGTTCATGTTTGATGACCGTGGGTAGAGGTAGAAAACATTATACACATGTGAATATATAAGTGGATGATAATTTGCAAAGGGAATTAATAAAATGCTATTAAAATGTTACTTTTGACCTTCAAAAACCTTAATGGACTTAATACTTTCATTTATTTGCTAATTTGGGTAGATTATCAAAGTAAAATTTTATTTTAATCATCTATTCGTGCCATGAATAGAATGCAAAGTTGGTATTTTTATAAAATTTGATATATCTCCTGGAAAATGTTTATCTATAGATTAATATTATTCATGTGCTATGGTGAACATGGTGATATGCCATCCAGATACTCCTCCAAAGAAAAATTTCTTTCAGCTCTGGCCTCCTCATTCAAGATCATGCCATTCCCAGAGCAGCCCACTTTCATGGCTGATGGAGGCTGCGGGTTAAGGGTCCAGCCATTTTGCTTCAATATGGAACAATTCTGATGTCCAATGGGGTTAACCAAAGCAGCGGGAGGACCTGCATTGCAGCTCAGATTCTCCCTCTGCCAATCCTGCTTCCCTCCCGTCCCTTCCACAGGTGTTCAGCCCCAAAGCACTCCTTAACAAACATCCTGCATCCTGAACTCCATCTCAGAATCTGAATTCTGGAGGACTTAATTGGTTTCATAAACTTCTTTCTATTGTGTGCAAATTCTCATATGGATAAATATATGTACATAAAATTAAAAAGTCAATTTTCAAATGTATACATGCCATCAAATCATCTATTTTATATTCTTCAAGAATTCACAAGGAAAAGAAGTAATGCTTGCAAAATTTCAGTTTGCTCATGTTTTACATGCAGAGCTTTAGCTACTAAAGAGTTCTAAGGAAATATCTAATTACATTTATAGGGTTTAAGGAGACCCTACAGAGCCCACTAAATGCACTCATATAGATGAGAAAGCTGGAGCCCAGAGGGGTAAAAGGACTCACTCAAGGTCCTACTGTCATACTAGAGGTTAGAACACAAGGCAGGTTTACTGCTCCTTCCTTAGTTTCCTGTGTTCAGAGACATTTTTTCATCTTTCTTCTCTCCTTCTTTCATCTTCTGTTCCTTGAACCCAGTTTCTTTCCTCATCATCCTAAGCCACAGCTGTTTACCACAAATGTAAAATCCTTTTAGAGAAATGATTGGGAGTGTGGTGTGTATAGGAAGGTATACAAAGGGCACGTATAGCTCTTGTAATTCTGTCAGCTTATAACTGTGCTTAAAATTGATCAAATTGGAGGGTGCTTTCTGAACCCCATGACACAAAGCTGTTCTCCACAGTGCAATGAATATTAGCCCTCTTCCTCTGAGAATGCAGGAGGTGGGCTGAAGGACAGTTTCTTCATTTCACATTCAGGACCTTCTTCCCATGATCATGAGAATTGTATTCAGTATTTCTTGGGAATTAGAGCCTACAAAGTAGAGATATTTCAGTCTAGAAAAATGTATTTTTTCAGAGACCATGTTAGCCTTTGCAGTGTGGAAAAGATGGTATATTTATTGCTAAATGTGTTCCAGAGGGGTGGTCTGGGTATATTCTGTATTTATCTCATTCCTATTGATCTCTATCTGTAAGTAGTTGAGATCCATTTATCCTTCCTCTAATACCTGAATAGTAGTTTTATAATTGTTTAGCATTGTACAAAATGCTTTCACTTATATACACTAAATGTTTATCAAATAAATAATACCATACATGTGATTATATTCAGATACTAGAGAAGGGAGTTATATATAATTTCACTTAATATTTACTCACAGTAAACATGTGAAGTAGATATGATCATCTTCATTTTCGGGTAAGAAATCTAAGCTTCATCAAGTTTAAGTTACGATAACTCCTTTCACTTGCCATTTATTACGTACCAGACATTCTCTAAGAGCTTTATGTATATTAATTATTTATTGCTCTGAATGGCTCCATTAAAGTAGGCCCCATTATCATCACTGGCATTTTGTAGATGAGAAAACAGACACACAGAGATGAGGTAACCTGGCCAAGGTCTCACAGTGGGTTAACGATGGGAATGGGATTCAGCGCAGGTAGGGTGACCAGCCATCCTGGTTTGCCCAGGACTGAGGGGTTTCCCAGGACACAGAACTTTCACTGTTAAAACTGCAATAGTCCCAGGCAAACTGGAATGATTTGTCACACTAGATCCAGGTTGTCTGTGCAATTGCTCGCACTCTTAGGCACTTAGCTCTTCTGTCTCTCAGGTAGAAGGTGGTGCATTCAAGGTTTGAACCCTCCTCTATGTAATTCTGAAGGCTGCCTTTTCTATTTCCATCCTGTGGCCATGGTTTGTGTTTTGGTACAAATATGTCGCAAAAGAGATCATGATTTGCTAACTTGTAATGTGTTTGGACAGGTAGTCATAGGCCTCATATTTGTTATTATTCTTTTATTTTAAAAGCTCTATTGAGGTGTAATTGATATATAAAAACTGCACATATTTAATGTATACATTTTTATGAGCTTGGACATATGCATACACCTGTGAAAAAATCATCACTACAATTAAGGTAATAAACATATCCAATACTTCCAGAAATTCCTTGTGCCCTTTTTTTTATAAGTTGTAGAGAGCCGTCATACAACATAGTGTCTATAGTTAACAATACTGTACTGTGTGATTTTAAAAAAGTTGTTAAGAGGGTAGAGCTCATGTTATGATTCTTAATTGGCTTTGTCTCATTTGATGGCAGGCCATTTATTTTTCTCACACTTTGGTTTGATTTCTCCCAGGCCTATTCCCTGCTTCCCCTAAGTCACTAGGACTCGTAGTATGGATTGATGCCTTATTTTCCCCTCTCCCATGGGTCACTCCTGAATGACACCCTTCTCTTGCGTACCCTCCTTCTACTTCACTTTCCCCCGTGGCTCTGGAACACACGATGCATGCGTTCAGTATCCGCAGGTGCCTCTCAGCATTCTCTCATGTCATGCTTCCCCCTTAGGCTTCTCCTTCTCTAAGTGTCATTGTTCTCCCTATCGCCCCTACCCCTACTACGTCCTTAGTTTCACGGCATCTCCCTATGATAGAGTTCCAATAAAACTGTCTTAGGACTTAAAAGAAGAGAGAAATCAATTTAGATTATGTTTTCGTGGCCAGCTTGGTAGAGAAGATATTAATCAAGCCAGGTTTTGAGAGTGCAGACAATTTAGATGAGCATCACTCAAATCAAAGGCTTGATTTTATTGATCTTGATTTTGATTTTGAGGGAGAATTACAGTCTAGGAACTAAGGAATATTAAATTAGTTTTTCTTTTATTACATGATCTTAAGCATAAGTAACTTAACCACTGACTATCTTAATTAACCAGTTTTTATACTCTCTGTATTTGAAGGTAGTGTTTTGTAAATGCCTGGTGGCTGGCAGTGCTTAATTGTATTGGAGGTTGGCTTAGCACTGTAAATAGCATACGTGTAACACTTACCTGGTGAGTAACTTTTGGTTGGCACCCACTTACCTTCTCTGAGCCTCAGTTGTCTTCTGGCTAGCAATATCTATTGCATAGAGTTGTGAGGATAAAAATAGAGAAAGTATTTATTAATAATATAGCTAATTTGATGCTTGGCACAAAATAGCTATTATTAGTATTAGCAAAAAAATTATTCTGTTCATGGATTTAAAAAATCACATTAAAAACAACTGATCTTTATGCTTCTTTCAATACTCTGATAACAAGTAGATGGGAATGGGTGACTGGTTAGTACTATAGGTCAGTAACGAGACACTATTTTTAAACACATCCCATTCGTTCCCTCTAGAGCTATGCCTTTTCTGTCTGGATTGTGATTTATGTAGGTGCTCTCCCCCTGTGCCTCAATACTAAATGTTTAAGAGGCCAGATATTTTTACTTTTTAAAGCACACTTTTTCACCTAAAATGATGTGTCAGAAACCTGATTATGGATAGGAGATGAAATGTTGCGATATAAAATAAATTGTTGCAGCAAAAACGCTGAAAAAAATTTTGCATTTAAATATGTTAATATATTAGGTTGTTGACAGCGAGGTTGGCAGGGAGTTTCTGATCGAATATTTTGTCCACTAAAAGGTAAATATCAGAAATGGTTCATTGCTCAACAGTTTGAATACGTATTTCAGCAGAGCAGCTGCTTTTTAAAATACAAATATGTGAATCTTCTGGCTACACTTCCCGTAGGATGAAATGATGAGGGCCAAAGTGATTTTAACTACATTTTGCCCATGATGGATGCAACTTTATTACTCGGATATATTTTATAATCAGGTGTGTAGGTGATACGTCATCTCTGCTATCGAATATTTTTTCTCATTCTTCTATAATGTAGGGAGTATCAGGCTGATGGAACTTCTGAAGGGAATAAGAAACAGATAGCCAGGGGGAGTTAAATAGAATTTTCACTTTTAATGTAAATTGCTATCTGCATGCGATCTCTATTGTTTTTCAGACCCTTGGCCTATTACAGAAAGAGGGAAAGAGAGACAAAGAGAGAATG
The DNA here is from genome assembly GCF_028021215.1 of Eschrichtius robustus. NCBI lineage: Eukaryota > Metazoa > Chordata > Mammalia > Artiodactyla > Eschrichtiidae > Eschrichtius > Eschrichtius robustus. The sequence continues at coordinate 57,081,315 of NC_090826.1, forward strand.
AGAGAGAGACAAAAAGAGGGAGAGAGGGAGAAAGAGAGATGTAACCTTTCAGAGAAGTAAATATCTCGCTTTCCCACTGTGATCGGAAAGGTATGTGACTATAGAAGAATGGTCAGAGAGATGTAATGTCAGTGGCTTCGGAGATGGAGGAAGGTGGCCATGAGTCAAGAAATGCAGGCAGGCAGCATTTAGAAGCTGGAAAAGATAAGGAAATGGATTCTCCCCTAGAGCCTCTGGAAAGGAGCACAGCCCTGCCAGCACCTTGATTTTAACCCAGTGAGATTTGTGTCAGACGTCTGACTTCCAGAACTGTAAGATAATAAATTTGCATTGTTTTAACCACTAAATTTGTGGTAATTTGTTAGAGCAGCAATACAAAATTAATACAAGCATGTACACATTTCATATCACATTGAGGGGAGTACATTTATTTTTATCGTTTTTAACTTCTATTTATTCTACCATGATCTGTTATGTTACATGTGTAATATATGTTTAAATTACCATCCCCTACCGAAGACAAATTTGTTTACGGAAGCCCTCAGTTTGCTGTATCATGAACATTCATTGGTATATACCAGGAACTTTGCTAAGTGCCAGAGATGCTGTAAAGAATAATAGCCATTCAGGTCTTCTGCCCATGTTTGGTTTTTTGAAACTGATTTTTATGAGCTCTTTATATATTTTGGATATTAACCCCTTATAAGACATATCATTTGTAGATACTTCTCCCATTTGGTAGGTTGTCTTTTCATTTTGTTGATGTTTCCTTTGTTGTGCAAAAGCTTTTAAGTTTGGTTAGGTTCCATTTGTTTATTTTTGCTCTTCTTTTCCTTGCCAAAAAAATATTGCTGAGACATGTCAAAGAGTACACTGCCTATGTTTTCCTCCAGAAGTTTTATGGTTTCTGATCCTACATTTAGGTCTTTAATCCATTTTCAGTTTATTTTTGTATATGGTGTGAGAAGATGTCCAAAGAAGGCATACAGATGGCCAACAGGCACATGAAAAAATGCTCAATACCACTAATCATCAGGGAAATGCAAATCGAGACTATAATGAGAAATTACCTCACACCAGTCAGAATAGCTGTCATCAAAAAGACAACAAATAATAAATGTTGGCAAAGATGTGGAGAAAAAGCAACCCTAGTACCCTGTTGGTGGGAATGTAAATTGGTACAGCCACTATGGAAAATAGTATGGAGGTTCCTCAAAAATTAATAATATCCAGTAATTCCACTCCTAGTTATATATCCAAAAGAATTAAAACACTAATTCGAAAAGATATATGCACCCAGTGTTCATAGCAGCATTATTTACAATAGCCAAGATATGGAAGCAGCCTAAGCGACCATCAACAGATGAATGGATAAAGAAGATGTGGTATACACACACACACACACACACACACACACACACACACTGAAATACTACTCAGCCATTAAAAAAGAATAAATTTTGCCGTTTGCAACAAGATGGATGGACTTGGAGGGTATTATGCTTAGTGAAATAAGTCAGATGGAGAAAGACAGATGCTATATGTTTTCACTTATATGTGGAATCTGAAAAATAGAACAAAGGAATGAATATAACAAAACAGACACAGACTCACAGATACAGAGAACAAACTAGTGGTTACCAGTGGGGAGCGTGGTGGAGGGAGGGGCAAGATAGAGGAAGAGGATTAAGAGGTACAAACTACTAGGTATAAAATAAATGATACAAAATAGCAACGTACAGCACAGAAAATATAGGCAATATTTTATAATAACTATTAATGGAGTATAATGTATAAAAATACTGAATCACTATGTTGTACACCTGAAACTAATATAATATTGTGTATCAACTATATTTCAATTTAAAAAGAATAGCCATTTTCTTACTATATTATCACAACATTAGTCATGACTAGTTCTGCCAGACTTTTCCCCCTTTTATTTTTTTGTTAAATATTTGTTTACTTATTGAAGTATATTTGATTTACAATATTATATTCATTTCAGGGGTACAGACTTTTAGATTGCACATTTCTTGAGGATAAGGTCTCTTTCTTCCTTTGTTTGTACTCAGCATTGTTCTAGCGTTATGACATAAGCCATTTTTAAAGGATGGGAGTCTTTTGGAAGCTAACACATATATACTCATGTCTTTTAAGATTTCCCTATATAATGTGGAATCAGGAGACAGCTCATTTTCTTTGGCTGTATTACATTGTTTTTGAGGTACCTCTTACAGTGGAATCCTGGAGAATTTAAAACAATTTTTGGCCAAAACAGCAGTGAGCAAGGTAAAATCCCAAGTAGAATTCCAAGTCTAGACACACAATAGTAATCCAACCCTGACTTCAGAAACATTTTTTAAGTAAGTTGTTCTGTGAAAATTAAATCATAAATGATGGTCTGCCAAGATTCATTCTTAAACTAGTATGGCATAATATATTTCATGAATGCCAACAGCTCTTATTTGATTCAGAAGGGAATACAACCAATAAATTATGTCTTGTGGTTCCCAATCTGGCTATATTTATCACTGTGTTCTGAAGCTTCAGGACTAAATTTTGTAGGACTAGTGGATATAAGACCTTTCTCAAATGTTCTTGACTGCTACTTCTAACTCTTTAGGTATTATGCAAAAACTAGGAAGAAAAATACATAGGACCTAATAAATTCTAAGAGTTTTAACATGTTATAAAATTTGTTCTTTCATTTAAAATATATAATACGATAACTTTTTTTTTTTCCCTGAAAGAATGTTCGGAGAGATGTAGCACTCTCCCTGTGCTATCTAATATGGTAGCCACTAGCCATATATGTGACTATGACACTTGGAATGTAGTTAGTCCAAATTGAGATGTGATATAAGTGTAAAATACACACCAGCTTTTGAAAACTTCATACAAAAGAGAAAATAATGTAAAATACCTCACAGTAAGTTTTGTATTGATTATATGTTGAAATGATAATATTTTGGATATATTTGGCTAAGTATATTATTAAAATTAATTTTACTTGTTTCTTTTTACTTCTTTTAATGTGGCTACTAGAAAATTTACAATGACATATGTGATTTGCTTTTGTGTCTCACACTATATTCTACTAGACAGTGCTGCTTTAGATGATTGAATCAGCCATTTCAGCTGTAGGAGAATATAGGCAACCATGTTCAGATTCTTAAATATTAAGTGTGAGGTCAGTGTCTCTTGCTTGTGAGGCCACCCCTGCTTGGTCCTTTCCCTCTTTCTGAGCGTGGAAAAGAGACAGATTAATAGGTAAAATAGACATAAGAGAAAGTTTAGAGCAACATTGATATGCCATCAAAAGAGTGGAGATAGAAGTGGGCAGCATATTCTATCAGCTGCAACTAGGTTGTTTGTCCTTTTTCAAGAAAGCTCTAGAACCCACTCCTTGAAAATGACAAAGAGCCTGTTTATTCACCAGATAAAGATTAGGTCACGTCTACAGCCAGAAATGTGAACCCAGGAGAATGTGAGAATGACAAATTTTAACCTTATTTGAGTGGAGAGGAAAGAACTGGGTGGGATGGATTTTATACTGTCTTCAGATTTGATAGTGATGGAAATTGATTTGCAATATAGCATTTATCATTTTATTGCACTAGTGTTCTTACAGCATGGGGAAGTGGTTATTCAAGTGACCATGCTTTCTAAAGAAGGAGCCAAACATCTGATGTCTCCTGGACATGAGTTCAGACTGTCCTCCCACTAAAAGTAAAGACTTCTCAGTTTCATGAAGAAGAGGATGGAGAGGAGGTTGAACTATAAAGTGTCTAAGCTTTTGTCCAATTTTAAGATTTTTTTCTTTTTTTTTTCCAAGGCTTTGTTGCAGTGTTGTGAATTACACTCATTGTTTGGAATTAATGAAAGATAATATTATGGCCATGTAATCTGTTGAATCTTATTATTTTACTTAAGCTAATACACTAGAGGAAACCATGAGTTTTGTGCTAGCAAAAAGGGAGAGATTTTGAATATCCTCTTACTGCTTATGAACATCTGTTTTAGAAGTTCTTAATTACCTCCAGGGAGAGAGGGACATAATAGTGATGTTCATACGGAAGCAATTTAAAAGTGATCACACTTGGTTCCCCAAATGGGTCTTTGCTTGTCTTAGGAGCAGAAGTGGGGGGGTTGCTTATTCATCTAGTTTGCAAAATGTTGAATACTTTAGTCATTTTAGCATTTGAAAATTGCTAATATTCCATTTCCTGAGCCATGAAGAAATGGATAATTTTGTCTAGGCAAGCAAACCAAACACTATAATATCTTGGTTAAAATAAAAAGCAGGAGATACTCTGGGTTTCTTTACAAAATGCATTTTTCTACTTGACAGATAAACTGTTGGATGCTAATCGTGGGAACTGTAGTAGTTATAGCACCTAAATAAAAATGGCATTCCATCCATCAGCATCATGGAGCGTTTACAGAAGAGGCTTTGAAGGGTACACTGGGGAGACAGCTTAGAGATGCTGTATAGGTCTCTTCCAAGAATTTAGAATGCTTTCAGACAGTATAGGAAATTAGACTTGTTCTATGTGGCTTCAGGTGAATTAGGAAGAAGAGATGATGTTAAAGATGAGGGAAATTTCTTTTAAGTTTACAAAAGAGCGTCCTAATAAATAGAGATAACAGTGAAATTGGTGACGCTTGGAAGTCGGGCTCACCCATGAGAGGATGTGTTTAAGCAGAGGTCTACAAAGTATGCTAGAATGGAATTTCAACCTTGGGTTGAAATTTGGTAGGATATTAGACAAGCTAACTTTCAAAAACCCTTCAATGTTAAGATTATATGAAAAGCAATGACGTGTGTTAACAGGTTTCTAAAAAGAAAACTTTCGGTATCTGGATTGCATTATCCATTACAAATCCAATGAAATGCACTTACGTATTTAAAGCTGTTGACTATTTGTGTTATAATTCACATCCCCAGTTGAGTGCAATGAAGTAGATGTTTATTAACAAGGATCTCTATATTCTAGGCATGAGCCCTTTTGATGAGAGGTGACTAACGAGTGTAGGTGTTTATGCAGCCCTCCCACATGTGGCAGAGCCTGGTAGCTGGTAGTTCTGTTGGTATAGCTAGTCTGTACACTGACCTTATTAAAACATCAATCAGCTAAGACCTTGCGAAGCTTATTTGCACCCAGCTGCCTCGTAATAGATAGCATTCATTTTGTGCCCTAGGATTTGAAAGAGACCAAACTTAAAACCCTCACAAAACTGTGAAGATGAGAATGTGTCTCTTGTCTAGTTTCTTACTAAGTCAGTATGATAAGATATTAGAGCAAGAGGAGAAGGTGAAAATTATTTGTTTCATTGGTTCTCAACCCTGAATATCCCTTGGAATTTTTAATTTGAAAATTAAATCCAGGTCTGGATCCCGTACTCAGGGATTTATTTTACTTGAGCTAAAAGTGGTTCCTGGGCTCTGGTTTAGGGTTTGTTTGTTTTTTTGTTTTGTTTTGACAGCTCCACAGGTAATTCTAATGTGTAGTCAAGGTTGGGAAACACTAGTCTTTTCTAACTTCTTTTTTAATGGGGATATTAGGACTTAGAGGAATAGTTCTCAAAAACTTTGATGTTTGTAAAATACTCTTGAAAGCTGTAAGTTTGGGCAATACACTTGAGGGAATCAGAAGACTGAAAACCACTCTAACCCACAAAGTGATGGTTACAATGCGACACATTCACTGCTGCAGCATGATGATGACTCACAGTGTCTACAAAAGCATCCCCTGCTTATTGTGCTGGTGTCTTGGTCTACTTTGTCAACAGTTCTTTACTGTCCTGACCGTGCTCTCTCACAGTCAAAATTCTGGCAGCTTCTCCAAATTTATGATCTTTCTTTGTTGCCAGCTTCTTATTAACTCCTAATTGCAACAAGCTTTACTGTCCTTGAAACTCATTTCCATGACCTGCCTTGCTCAACATTCCACCTAACAGACATTTCATTCCTCCATTCATTCATTGCTGGAGATGTGGTGGTGAGAAAAAACAAACACAGCTACTGTGTTTTTAACAATTGCTACTCAGTTGTAACAAAATATAATTGTATATATTGATCAAAATTTAGCTGAATACCTCAGAATGGTTCCAGTGTTAAAGGATTTCAGTTAGGAATGTAACAAATATAACGAGTTGAAGTGATGCTTTGCAAAGCTTGGAAATGATTAGGTCAGTGAAAAATTGGTTATTGATATTGGTAAACTATTGAATTTGCACAAGTGGTAAGGGATATAATGTTTTTATAAATAGTCTTGGAATCAGGGATGATATAAAAATTTTCATGCATAGCAGCATTTATATCAATGGATCCCAGCATTTCTGATAGGGAGTTTTCACAAAAAGAATAGTCAACCTGACCTGACATTGAGTTGTAAAATGAGGTGCTTAAGATGATTTTTAAAATACATTGTGCTTATTTAACCCAGATCAAGCCCCTTGTATGTTCTATTATTCCCTTCTAATTTTCTGAATAGAATAAATCAGTTTCTCCAGTGTGCCTAGAGTTATTTATAAGAATGTAGACCTGCTAAAGTGTCCCTGGGCAATAGGCCCAAGTCCTCCATAAACTTAAGGAAGGGCAGAGAAAATAGATGGATCAGCAATTCTCCAGCCTTTGTATTGAGACCACGTGATGGATGATATAGTTTTTTGAATACACATTCTCGATCCAATAGTTAAATGTCCACTCCTGTTTCTTCCAGTCATGAAAGAATATGAGTGCATATAAATGAGAAGAGTATTGTAGAGCTATTTTTGATGCTTGAATTAAAATAGACACCTATGTTTCAAACTTCTATACCTTCTTATATTTGATCCATCTCATACTTAATCATAGCTCAATATTTATCCATTTCAACCCTCTGTTTTAAGAATTAAGGGATTTTTTTAAATTAAATTCAAACATCTTATAAATATTGAAAAAATAATCTTTATTCTAACAGTTAGGCCACTGAGCTGGTATTCATTTCTACAGGGAAATCTCCAGCTAGGTCTTTTGAGGAGCTTCAGTGAGACAGTCTTCCCTAGAAAGTGCTGCCACCCCTCCCTCTGAATTAACATGACTCTCTCAGAGGTGATGGGTGTTGCCTTGAAGTAAGGGTTAGGGACCGAAGATACAAGGAAAAAATATTATTTTCTGCCTTTAAGCCTTTGCACCTGCTGTGGCAACATATTGACAAGCTCTTCTCCCACTTTATACTGGAGAATGCCTATTCATTCTTTATTTTTAAAATTAAAAAAAATTTAAGTATAGTTGATTTACAGTGTTGTGTTAGTTTCAGGGGTACAGCAAAGTGACTCAGAATATATATATTTCAGATTCTTTTCCCTTATAGGTTATTACAAAATATTGAGTATAGTTCCCTGTGCTATACAGTAGGTCCTGATTGGTTATCTATTTTACACACAGTAGTGTGTATATATTAATCCCAAACTCCTAATTTATCCCTCCCCCATCCTTTCCCCTTTGGTAACCATAAGTTTGCTTTCTATGTCTGTGAGTCTATTTCCGTTTTGTAAATAAGTTCATTTGTATTTTTTTTTTTTAGATTCCACATATAAGTGGCATCATATGATATTTGTCTTTCTCTGTGTGGCTTACTTCACTTAGTATGATAATCTCTAGTTGCATCCGTGTTGCTGCAAATGGCATTATTTCATTCTTATTTATGGTTGAGTAATATTCTATTGTATACACACCACATCTTCTTTATCCATTCATCTGTCGATGGAGATTTAGGTTGCTTCCATGTCCTGGCTAGTGTAAATAGTGCTACTATGAGCATTGGGGTGCATGTATCTTTTCGAATTATAGTTTTCTGTGGATATATGCCCAGGATTGGGGTTGCAGGATCATATAGTAACTCTATTTTTAGTTTTTTAAGGAACCTACATACTGTTCTCCATAGTGGCTGCACCAATTTACATTCCCACCAACCTATTCATTCTTTAAATCCAACTCCAGTATCACTCTCCCTGAAGGCTTCCTTCATGTCTTGCAGGAAGTATTAGCTACTCCCATCATCTGTGTACTCAGTCCATAGCTGTCCTCCATGTCTTATTCTTGGTTTTACAATTTACTTAGCTTCACACAAAACTTGAACTCCTCAAAGCTAGACACTTGACAAAGGTTTAATCTATTGATGTATCTTGTAGGATAGTTTTTGGTGTGTATTACACACCTGAGAAAGGTTTACTGAAATAAAATAAACAATGGGGTAGGTGCATGAATGAGTGAGTGTGAGTGAAGATGAAAAGACTCTTGTTCTCACAGGGAAGCTGCAACAGAGTAAACAAGCGTTAAGGACATGGGTTTCTGCCTTGAACCATGCAAATGCTAAGTATACAAAGAATGTCACAAGAGTCTTGCTTTGATATGGAATAAAAATATCTAAAATCTTAGGCCCTGGTAACAAAAGGCCATAAAAAAGCAAGGTGGAGGACCCTCAGACACTGGTGATGTCGCCTGCTTTTTAGCAATTTTGTAAAGGATGGCATTTTGATGACTGTGAGAACAAGACTTTATTTTTCAAAGTGTCTCAGTGACGTAAGTTGAGTTACAGAAATCTGGGAGCCAGGAGCGTCTGACTTACAACCTTCTGGCTGGTTTCCTAGGTATGTGAGTCTAGGAGTATCTGGAGCCTGTTTCCCATACACTGGCTGTGACCTTGCACTTCCTGACAACCAGGCTGTCCTCATGCTAATTATTATTCTGGTTACCTTGCCAATTTTGAAAGCCTTGAGTCCTGAGAAAAATTATATAAGTCCCTGGCTAATGAGCCACTTAGCTACTAAGCCTACAACATAAAGAGCATAAGGGGTTATCGTCCAGGTGCTCTTTAGCGTGTCTGGTCACCTGTCAGGCAGTTCTTATGTGACATTTGTCATTTCTTTCCTGCTCCAGCCCCATTTCCCTAGGCACCACCAATCTACCATATATGCTGCCCCTGAGGTCTCAGAAGCCCTCCAGGCACCGTTGTACCTATATAAAATACTATTATATTATGGATAAATGATTTAATTAGTATTCTTTCAAGTCCTAGAAAAGCTTAGCTTATACCCCAAATAGAGCAATTATTATTTTAAAAAATAACATTGAGTGAAGGAGTGTTTATTTTTTCCTTTTGGTATGTTCATTTTCTAAATTTCAAAGTAGAAAATTTCTAAATGTTTTAAAATAAATGAACTATCAAATCAGAAGCTGACTGTTTTATAGACGATGCTCTTGCAGAAAGTAATCCATAAAGAACATCCAGCATGTTTACTACTGAAATGAGTTAGAACTGTCAATGCTGAACAGCCTAATGAGGTTTCAGAAAGGTCAGGATTAACAATAGAATCACTGAAAGTTGAGTCAGTGCTTTTCTCCTGAGAGTAATGAGGTAAGTTGTGAAAAAAATGTTGAGGTATAATTAAACAGAATTAGATTCTCATACTCCTCAAGATTATTCATATTGGAGGTTTCACCTGGGTTTCTCCTAGCCTTTGTTAGTCAGACAGCAAAAACAGAATTCAAATCAGATGGTTGTAATAAGGAGATGTTAGTGACGGAACTTCTTACAGAGGTGTGGTCAAAGTAGGGGACAAAGCGAGGGTCTATGAGACACCAAGAGCCTAACAGCAGTGAGAAACCTAGGCCTGAAGTGGCAAGAAGTAAAAGAGTGTTAATGGGCTATGAGCTGAAGCTAAAGACCCGCCCAAAGGAGATGTGGAAATGGAAGGTCATGACTACTTAAAGAAAAAAAAAAAAAAAAGAAAAGAAAAGAGAGCAGTCCAGAGCTAGAAGGACATGCAAGAAATATCCATATTATGGGTCTCTTTTGCCCTATGGCTACCTGCTGGTGTTTACCATTGATCAAATCCAAATGGAAGCCAGGTGGAGCTTTCTCCTTAGACCACTTACCAGAAGTTGTCTCACTGGTTCTTATCCTCATGGTCTAGTTGTTTTCTGGGACTCTGAAGTCTATTTTTTCTTGCTACCTATATGGAACTCTAAAGTTGCAGTATGCCTTACTGATTTCTTGCATTTTGCATTCTGATCCCCAATCGTTATTAGAATGTTATACCATATATTTCAACTTGAGTGCCAACTCCTAACTGTTAGTAGCGTTTGTTTAAAAAATTATCTGTAAGATTTATGTCTTTGGTATTTCTTACAGAATCAGAGGACTAAAAAAAACCACTTTCCAATATTATATTAGTTTCAGGCGTACAACAGAGTGATTCAGTATTTGTATAGATTATACTCCATTTAAAGTTATTATAAAATATTGGCTATATATAAAAAAAAGACACACACATACACACAAAACTTTCCAGAACAATTTGCAGTTTTTTCACCTAAATTATTTTTGCTTTCCCCATATTACAACTCTGAAACATGAATTTGGGAATAAGATAAACATTTTGGTTGCTTTTAAATGTAATAAGTATATAATTTGCTGATATGTTTTATTAATATTTAAAACACTTTTATGTACTTCCTTAGGTTTCTGTATAGAACTTCTTCTTTAAATACTTAAAATCAAAGTCCAGCATTTGCACGCAGATAGTTTTCAAGAATAATATATTAAATTTATTATTTTAAATATGAAAGAAATTCCCTATGGTTTCATTAATAGAAATGAAATTAGAGACTAAAATCAACTTGTTCTTAGTTCATATCAATCTTTTATTATTTCATCCATTCATTCATGGAACAAAATATTTACTGATGACTATTACCATATGCCATTGAATATAAATTATCAATTTAAGTAACATCCTGATTTCAGAAATATTAAAATGTGAAAAAATGTGCATTTTAGAATTGTTGAAATGATCTACGTGGTGGCTGTATTTCAATTTAGAATAACTTGAGTTGGGAAATAGCTTATGATCTAGAATTTATAACCAAAGAAAAGCAAAATAAAACAAAAAAAAATCAATATCTAGGTCCAGGGTGTCATTTTCGTATGTTCTTCTTTTTTCAGTAAGTGTAATTTATACTTTGATTGTAGGAGCTGTGTTATACTTCTTTGACAGTCTCTGTAGTGTGATCACACAATATTATCATAGAATGTCAGTGATGAAAGAGGCTTTAGAAATCATTGAGTGATCTAGTCCAAACTCCTTCTGTACAGAAGAGGGAATCAAAGTAGTGGATCAGACTTGCCCTAGTTACTCAGCTAGTCTTAGTGGAGTGGAGACTAAAGTCCAGTTCTCAAATTCCTGGTCTAGTGTTTTATTCATTATCCAGTACGTTTTTAAGAGGTAGATATTCAGTGAATAATAGCACAGGTGCTTACTATGTGCTTACCGTTTCATAATTAATTAGTTATTGGGGTTAAATTTAAATATTAATTCCCCACGTAGGTGTTAGAATTTTACTGTCATTTAACCTTAGTACAAAAAGGTTTAGTGATACCTTTGTGTCGCCTTTAGGTGCATTTGTGTGTTAATAGTTTTTAGTTTAGAAAATCATCATCCAATTTTTGTTATACTGAATGGCTTATCAAGTCTTCTTTTGGGTGTCCTTATTCTTCCTTCCAGGAAAGAGAATTAGAATGAAAGAAATAAACATGTATAAGTAATTTGTATGTTTAAAAAATAGAATATGTATAAGTAATTTGATCATTTATTTATTCATCTAATCCTTATTAACACTTAATTATTCATTTTCAGTGATGAGTGTTCCCATTTCCTTAATTAATTTGGTTGTGCTTAGTAATAAGATTACTGCTCCCCCATTTCCTAAGCTAACTATTCATTTTGGAGTCATGTAGATATAGTGGAAATTAGAAAGAAATATGTCTTGGACACACTGAATTAACTTATTTTGTCATAAGAACTATTCTGCTCTAATGTGCTTTTAATCTACTGTTTTGAAGTATATAATCTTCTACATTTACTTTTATATCATTGATTACATAAAAAGAAAAAGCTTACCCTGAAGCCTTGCAAATTGTTGAGTAGTATTTTTTATACAAATTCTTAAGTATTCGAAGACAAATTATTTCCAGCATAAGTAGGAAATGATTGGTAGTATTTCTGTTGAGTAAACAAAACTGATTTTGCCTTTGAATGTAACTACTTTGGCATTAAGCTTTGTTGAAATGTTAATGTAGATGTGATGTGTAAACATTCAGAAAAATGTAAATCAAATTGGAAAGTTCCAGGTGGAGACATATATTCCTTAAAAGCTGCAGAATGTCATTATGCCCATAAATACCAGTTGGCTTTCTTCATTCTGGCCACAAAGTTAAAGCTTCATGTCCATTTCTGCTTTTCAGTCCTTATACCTTACATCTCTTGTTCACCCTCCTCAGCTAATCTTCTGAAGGCATAGCACCTGAAGCCCAGTATTTAAGAATGTTGGTTCTGCCATAATTCAAAAAGACACATGCACCCCAATGTTCATTGCAGCACTATTTGCAATAGCCAGGACATGGAAGCAACCTAAATACCCATAGACAGATGAATGGATAAAGAAGATGTGGTACATATATACAATGGAATATTACTCAGCCATGAAAAGGAACGAAACTGAATCATTTGTAGAGATGTGAATGGACCTAGAGACTGTCATACAGAGTGAAGTAAGTCAGAAAGAGAAAAACAAATATCATATATTAACGCATATATGTGCAACCTAGAAAAATGGTACAGATGAACCGGTTTGCAGGGCAGAAATAGAGACACAGATGTAGAGAACAAACGTATGGACACCAAGGGGGGAAGGTGGGGGTGGGGAGGGGGTGGTTGTGGGATGAATTGGGAGATTGGGATTGACGTATATACCCTAATATGTATAAAATAGATAACTAATAAGAACCTGATGTATAAAAAAATAAATTAATTAAATTAAATTAAAAGAAAAAAGAAAAAAAATGTTGGTTTTTGAGTTACAAAGGCTTAAATATGAATCTTGGCTCAGGCTCCTAACTAGATATATGATTTTAGGCATGCTGCTTGATCTGAGACTCAGTTCTCTTATATGTAAAATATAAAATGTAATAGAACTTCACACGATTACTGTGGCAATTTAGCAGGAAAATGAATGGAATTTGTTGTTGCTGGTCAGTGCGTAGCATTTGATACATTTTAACTGCTGTTTCTATTTTGCACTACTTACACAGAAAATATTAAATTCCTAAAGCTAGGGAACACATAAGCTAGAGCAACCAAAGTCAGTGCCTTGAGGATATGATGGTCCTGTCTCACTAAAAAGCCAGGAGTACAGCACAGCTTAGAGAACTCTCAGTGAAAGAATAACACAGAGCAGAAATACAACTCAAAACAAGTGAAGCTATTCCCAGGAAAGCAGGGTAAGAGTCAGCAAGTGTTTTGCTGAGTAAGCACTTAAGAAGAGGAGCCCTCCATGGAGATTTGTGCAGCAGCTATCAGAAATAACCAATAGCTAGAACTATAGAAACAGAGTTGGGGAAGAGTTGATAGGATTTTTAAGATAATAACTTACCGTATTTCTTAAAACCAAAGCACACTCAACCCTTCCTCCCCCTTTCAAAATTTGTAGTTTAAAATTTCTGAATTTGGAATTGACCTTACAGTTGAGCTTAATGTCTTATCTCCTGCCTGGGCATGGAGGGGGATATTAAATTAATTATTTGCCTTACAATAACTCATATCTCTGGGTTGAGGAAATAGGATATGTTTTGCTGTATTAATTAATAACTGAATAATTGCAGATGGAAATATGGAAAAATTCTTCTTATTTAAACATAATCCTTAATACAAACCATACTTTTATATAAAATAATAGACTGACATGGAATGTCGAATATAATGGGACACTCAAGAAGACCAGTCCAGGATCACAGAAATGGAAAATCCAAAATGGGATCAAGACATAGATATTTCCCATTGTTTGATCAATTCCTTAATACCAGAACCACAAGTATATTTCTTATGGTTTACAGACAGTAGGTTTATGTCCAGTTCGCTGTTTGGTTAACTGTACATAGGTTTCACCTCACAGAGTGGCTAAATCCCTTTGAATTAAATTTTATGTTGTCTTCATAAAGTCCTGAATTAGAAGAATTCAATTCTTTTATAAGACAGGTAGTGAATAAAGCTTTTAATTGTACAGATAGGTGCCAGGACCAGATGGATATCTATCTGATAAATGCAGTAAGAATTGTTTAACAAAGAGTAGGTGGAACATGCAAGAAGCTTTCTAAGAATGGTTTCCAGATAAGGCCTGTTTCTGTTTGGTGATTGTGTTAACACCCTGCTCTGTCCTTACATGGTTCCCTATTGTCTATTTAATTTTGGGTATTGAAGTCCATCAGCAGTCAAGCTCTGACCATAGTTCAATTCACTTTTCCAACCTCATTCCCTCAGCTATGTCTTTGACATCCAGTCAAAGCATATCTTTCTCTGAGCATGCTGTTTCTATCCTGCTTCCATGCTGTCACTCATCATGTCCCACCATCCTGCCTTATCTCTGTAGGATGAAATCCTAAACAAACTTCAAAGGTTAACTCAAATTGTTGCCATCCACTAAGACAATTTTCTTGATTATCATAGGATTAATTCCTACTCTCAGTTCTTCCTTAGCACATTTTTGTATGTCTGCTTTTAGCATTTGCTATGATTACCTTTGCATTGTACTTATTCTTAGACATTATATCTCTGATTATTTATGATTCTGTCCTTCTAGTAAAGATTGCACATTTATTTTATATACATACTGCCGCACATGTATTTTATGTATATTTTAAACACATACTGTGTTTGGACACTTATAGCAGTATGGAGATGAAATGACCATACTCCCTGCTCTCCCAGATTGAAAATCTAGTAAGGGCACAGAAAAGAAAATCTCTAAAATTGAGTTTGATAAATACCATTGTAGATTTATAAAAAAAGTGTCACAGGGTATAAATGAGTGACACCTAAGTTAATCTTCATTTTAGGGGATACTGAGGGTCTGGGTCAGAAAAAATTTCCAGGAGGAAGCTAAGTATTAACTTTGTAAATAGCCCTTTCCTTATATTCTCTCATTTAAACCATTTTAGGTGGAGTTCTGTCCATATAATTATTAAAAATCAGATTTACTGTCTTTTAATTCTTTGCTCAAATCTCTGTTCTAATATTTATTCCATGCTTCTTTATGCTTGTATTTGTGTGTGTGAGTGTGTGTGTGTGTGTGTGTCAGGTATTTTTGTGTCTATCCAGCAGGACTGTGAAACCTTGATTAGGATATATAGTGTGTCTGTACACTTTGTACTCTGAAAGTATTTGTTTCATGTCCTTACACCTTTACAAGGCTCTGAACTCTTGGAGCAAATGCCACCATTTACTCGTAATCATATCCACAGGTACTCAGCTCAATGCCTGGAACATACAGGGCAAACACTCAATAAATATGTTAAACTAGATTGATTAACGTGTCTATGTACATTTTTTTTCAGGAGGAAAAGGTCTGCTGCAATTTTTAGTTGGAATATATGTGTTCTTGTTACTATATATAGTCTGTAACTTCATGGAGGAAAAGTCTTTGAGGGTGGAAGAGACAGATTTGCAAGCTGGAGAAAAAAAATGTGTCAATACACAGGAGAATGGCAGAGGGAGAAGTAGATGAAGTGGGAAGCTGGGGGCAGTGAAGGTGGTAAAGTGAAACACAAAATGACAATAAGCCATTTAAAAATAATTTGTCCCGGCTAATCTAAATTAATCTTTGCTGAAAATTATATCTTTTTGGTTCACTTTTGGGAAGGTAGCAATTTAGTCTAGGGAAAAAGATAAGTTCAAATTTCCATGGAAACAATTATCATAAAATATTGATTGATGAGGATATTAGGAAGCAGGAAAGGAAAGAGATAGTTGCCATGGAAACATGGACATTCAGAGAAATGCACTTGAAGAGATTCCTACTTATTTCTTTCAGCTAAATAACTGATTAATCTAAAATTGCTACACCTTAGTTTCTAATTTATTTTTAATATTCCTTAAGATTTGTTTAAGAACTTTTTTCTATCTTAGTAAGTTATAGTCACAGAAATTTAAGGAATATTTTTTGATTTCAATTCTATAAGACATCACTCCTTTATGATTATAAAATCTTTTTTTAAATGATATATTTATTTGAGAAGCTATAAAAACTATTTTATAAACATGAATCATTTAGATTTCTTTAAAGCATACTCTTTTCTTTAGAGTTTAAAGTCATGTTAATAATGACAGTTTTTTAAATGAAATTTCCATTATTGCTTTTAATTTGCACTGAATAGCAGCATAAAATATAAATATTAAGAGATCATTTCTAGTATGATGGTACCATAAAAACAGGCTCACTTTTTCTCTAAACAAGTTTTTAAAATTTTTTTATTGAAATATAGTTGTGTTAGTTTCAGGTGTAGAGCAAAGTGATTCAGTTATACTCATATATGTATAACTATATATATATCAATTCTTTTTTCACATTCCCTTCCATTATAGGTTATTACAAGATATTGAGTATAGTTCCCTGTGCTATACAGTATGTCCTTTTTGGTTATCTATGTTATATATAATAGAGTGTATATTTTAAGTTTTTATAACTTGGATTTTGAGATCCTTTTTAGGTTTAGAATTTTATTTGGGTTATTTTGGCTGTCAACTTACTATGGAAACAAGGAAGTTTTTATTATGGACAGTATATTTGTAGTTGAGGAATGTGTAGAAATTAGATGACTGAAAAACATCCATGTTTATAAAAATGCAACATGCAGAAATTTGAATTGATAAAGCAGGATATTAAACTTCAGTGTTACCTGTACATTGTAGGATTCAAGTTTTAAAGTTCCCTTTGCTGAGTACTTTAGATAATATATCCTGAAGTGATTATTTACTTTTTTAGTCCTGTAAAACTGAAATGTAAAGAGGTTACAGAGAATACATGATTTCCTGCCAGGTACTGATACACCTTAAGTGTCACACTTAGATTGAATTACCTTTTTGAGAATCGCTTTCTCCTCCTGCTGTCACCTCTTGTCATCTTCTTCGGCATTCAGAATTCAGTGTTTGAAAAGGAGAGCATATAGACCTTTTGTGGATAGCCCACATGTTATTACTGATCTTTTGTATCTCAAACAATATGTTACAAGAAAAGCCTCATTAGATGCTATAAGACTAGGTATTATCCACAATCTTAGGAAAATACATGTTGATTTTTCATACACTGCAGGCAACTGAAAGCCCTCTTATTTTCTTAAGGTCATACAACTTTATAGGTAGGAAGGACTTAGAGGTGAACTTGTCCAACTCTTTCATTTCAAAGGGAAAAACGCTGAGGAAGAAAGAGGTTAGGTGATGAATTTAAGGCTGTGTCTCCTGTTTGTCCCTGTAGTGTTCTCTCCATGGCATCAGTAGATCTCTAAGGCATGTCTCAGGTATACTTTAGCCTATATCCTCATCTCTATTAACTTACCCTTAAGCCACCACAAATAAATGTACACCAATAGACTGCTCACTATGTAAATGAAACTTCAAAACAAATCCTGTTTACTGGGTGCTTCTTTTATACTAGAGGTTGATGAATACCATGGAAAATGCTTGAGAAATAATGACAAAGCAGTAAAGAGTGGTGTGTGTGTGTGTGTCTAAAAAGGATTAACCTTCCTCCAAAAGGATAAGTATCCAAATCACTACAAGTGAAGGAGGCAGACCTGACTTCTTCTATAATTACTTTAGTAAGACTTTCCTTACCTCTTCTCAGTACCTCAGTATATGGACATTTTCTTGCAATATCTTTAAGAAAAATTCTACTATTGGGATGAGGTCCCAGGATGACAAGGTAGAAAGAACCTGAGCTAACCTCCTTTCATGGGCAGACCAAAATTACAACTATTTACAGAACAACTGTTGATGAAAAAGACCAGAAACTACCAGAAAAGATCTTCTACAACTAAAGATATAAAGAAGGAACCATGAGATGGGTAGGAGGGTGGGGTCGTTGTATAGTCAAGACCCATACCTCCAGGTGGGTGATCCACAAATGGGAGAATAATTACAATTGCAGAGGTTCTCCTCAAGGAGCAAGGGGTCTGAGCCCCGCATTGGGCTCCCCAGCCTCAGGGTCCTGTGCTGGGAAGACAAGCTCCCAAAACATTTGGCTTTGAAGGTCCATAGTGCTTACTTTCAGGAGCCCCAGAGGGCTGGGAGAAATAGAGACTCCACTCTTAAACAAAATCTCACATGCTCTGGGACCCAGGGCAGAAGCGCTAATTTGAAAGGATCTTGGGTCAGGCAGAACTGCTGATCTTGGAGAGTCTCCCAGAGAGGCAGAAGACAACTGGAGCTCACCCTGGGGACACAGACACTAGCAGCAGCCATTTTGGGATACTTATATTACCACGTGGACACTGGTGCTGGCAAGTGCCATTTTTCAATCCTCCTTCTAGATCACTGGCCTGAGGACCCAGCGCTACACCCTCCCACCAGCCTGTAGGCACAAATGCTGAGATACCTGGGGCCAAACAACTAACTGGGCAGGGACACAGCCCCACCCACCAGCAGACAGGCTGCCCACAACCTCCCCTGAACATGGCCCTGCCCACCATAGTGCCCAAGTCCTCGCCCCACACACAAGGGCACAGGACTAGACCTAGCACCCCCCTAGGGCCCTGCATCCAGAGACCCCAGGACCCAGCTCGGTCCACCAATGGGCAGGCACCCCCAGAATCCCCTGCCAAACCCACCAGTGAGCCTGCTCTAGCTTCAGGACCAGCCTCACGCATCAACAGGCAGACACCAGCCCAGAACCACTGCAGTCCCGCAACCTGATGTCACAGTACTGAGCCCACCCACCAGCAGGGCACCACCAGCCCTATGACCAGCTGGGCCCTGACCCAACCCACCAGCAGGCCAACACTTTGGGACACCCAGGACACTGCAGTCAGCTGTCTCAGGAACTGGGCCCAACCACTAGCAGTTCCACATGAGCTCTGGAACCCCTGGGCCCTGAAGCCAGACCTCAGGACCTGGCTCTGCCTGTCAGTGAGCTAGCACTAGCCCTGGGGACCTGCAGCCACTGCCTTATAACCTGGCCCTGCCAACCAGGGGCCATCAGTCTCCACACAAGGAACGGCCTGGAAACAAACCAGACCAGGGGCCAGTCACACCTATCAGACCACCCACATTAGTCAGCCTACCACAACAGAAGGACCCATGCAGCCCACATGGGGGCACCCCTAGAGCATACAGCTCTGTTGATCAGAGGCGTGCGCACTGCTGGGAGGCATAGGACATCTCCTACAAAAGGTTACTTCTCCAAGGTCAGGAAACATAACCAACCTACCAGAGACATAAAAAATAAAAACAGCAAGTTAGGCAAAATGAGGTGGCAGAGGAACATGTTCTAAATGAAGGAACAATATAAAAGTGACGTGGAGATAGGCAATCTACCTGAGAAAGAGTTCAAAGTAATGATTGTAAAGATGATCAAACAACTCGGGAGAAGAATGGTTGAACAGAGTGAGAAGTTAGAAGTTTTTAACAAAGAGTTAGAAGATATAAAGAACAACCAAACAGAGGTGAAGAATACAATAACTGAAATGAAAACTTCTACAGAAGGAATCAGCAGACTAAATTATACAGAGGAACAGATCAGTGAGCTGGAAGAGAGAGTAGTGGAAAACACTGAAGCCGAACACAGCAAAGAAAAAAGAGGACAGCTTAAGAGACCTCTGAGACAACATCAGGCATACTAACATTCACATTATGGGGGTCCCAGAAGGAAAAGAGAGAGAGGAAGGGGCAGAGAACATATTTGAAGACATAAAGGCTGAAAACTTCCAGGAAGCACAGAGATTCCCAAACAGGATCAACCCAAAGAGGACTACACCCAGATACATTGTAATTAAAATGGCAGAAATTAAAGATAAAGAGAAAAATATTAAAAGCAGCAAGGAAAAAGCAACAAGCTACATATAAGGGAACTCCCATTAAGCTATCAGCTGCTTTACGGCAGAAACCCTACAGGCCAGAAGGGAGTGGCACCATATGTGATGAAAGGGGAAAATCTATAACCAAGAATAGTCTACCTGGCAAGGCTCTCATTCAGATTCGATGGAGAGATCAAAAGTTGTACAGACAAGTAAAAGCTAAAAAAGTTCAACACCACCAAACCGGCTTTACAAGAAATGTTAAAGGGACTTTAAGCAAAAAAGAAAACGCCACGGCTAGAAACATGAAAATTACGAAAGGAAGGAGCTCATTGGTAAAGGCAAATATACAGTAAAGGTAGTAAATCAACCACATACAAAGCTAGTAGAAAGGTTAAAAGACAAAAGTAGTAAAATCATCTATGTCTGCAATAAGCAGTTATGGGTTACACAAAACAAATAGATATAAAATAAGATATCAAAAACAGTAATTGTGAAGGGATGAGAGTAAAAATGCAGTGTTGTTAAAACGAGTTTGAAATCAAGAGACAAGCAACTTAAAATAACCAGGTATATTTATAGATTGCTATATATATAAACCTTATGGTAACCATGAACCAAAAATCTATAATAGATACACATACAAAAAGAGAAAGGAATGCAAACAACACTAAAGACAGTCATCAAATTACAGTAGAAGAGAACAAAAGAAGACTTACAAAAGGAACAAAAAAGACCTACAAAAACAACCCCAGGACAATTAACGAAATGGTAATAAGAATATACATATACTGTTTTTTAGATTCTCTTCCCATATAGGCTATCACAGAGTATTGAGTAGAGTTCCCTGTGCTATACAGTAGGTCTTTATTAGTTACCTATTTTATATATAGTAGTGTGTATATGTCAATCCCAGTCTTCCAATTTTTCCCCCCCTTACCCCCAGGTAACCACAAGATTCTTTCCTACATCTGTAACTCTATTTCTGTTTTGTAGATAAGTTCATTTGTACTCTTTTTTTAGATTCCACATATAAGTGATACCATATGATATTTGTCTTTCTCTGTCTGACTTCACTCACTATGACAATAGGTCCATCCATGTTGCTGCAAATGGCATTATTCTGTTCTTTTTTATGGCTGAGTAATATTTCATTGTACATTGTCCATATCCATTCCTCTGTTGATGGACATTTAGGTTGATTCCATGTCCTGGCTGTTGTAAATAGTGCTTCAGTGAACACTGGGGTCCATGTATCTTTTTGAATTATGGTTTTCTCTGGATGTATGCCCAGGAGTGGGATTGCTGGATCATATGGTAGCTCTATGTTTACTTTTTTAAGGAACCTCTGTACTGTTCTCCGTAGTGGTTGTACCAATTTACATTCCCACCAACAGTGCAAGAGGATTCCCTTTTCTCCACACCCTCTCTGGCATTTATTGTTTGTAGATTTTTTGATGATGGCCATTCTGACTGGTCTGAGGTGATACCTCATCGTGGTTTTGATCTGCATTTCTCTAATAATTAGTGATGTTGAGCATATTTTCATGTGCCTCTTGGCCATCTGTATGTCTTCTTTGGAGAAATGTCTACTTAGATCTTTCATCCATTTTTTGATTGCGTTGTTTGTCTTTTTGATACTGAGCTGCATGAGCTGTTTGTATATTTTGGAGATTAATCCTTTGTCAGTTGCTTCATTTGCAAATATTTCTGCCATTCTGTGGGTTGTCTTTTCATTTTGTTTATGGTTTCCTTTGCTGTGCAAAAGCTTTGAAATTTCATTAGGTCCCATTTGTTTATTTTTATTTTCCTTATTCTAGGAGGTGGATCACAAAAGATCTTGCTATGATTTATGTCAAAGAGCATTCTGCCTATGTTTTCCTCTAAGAGTTTTATAGTATCCAGCCTTACATTTAGGTCTTTAATCCATGTTGAGTTTATTTTTGTGTATGGCATTAGGGAGTGTTTCAATTTCATTCTTTTACATATAGCTGTACAGTTTTCCCAGCATCATTTATTGAAGAGGCTGTCTTTTCTCCACTGTCTATTCTTGCTTCCTTTGTCATAGATTAGGTGACCATAGGTGTGTGGTTTAATCTCTCGACTTTCTATCCTTTTCTACTGATCCATATTTCTGTTTTTGTGCCAGTACCATGCTATTTTGCTGACTGTAGCTTTGTAGTATACTCTGAAGTCAGGGAGCCTGATTCTCCAGCTCTGTTTTTCTTTCTCAAGATTGCTTTGGCTACTCGTGGTCTTCGTATTTCCATAAAAATTGTAAAATTTTTTGTTCTAATTCTGTGAAAAATGCCATCAATAATTTGATAGGGATTATATTGAATTTGTAGATTGCTTTTGGTAGTATAGTCATTTTCACAATATTGATTCTTCCAATCCAAGAAAATGATATGTCTCTCCATCTGTTTGTGTCATCTTTTATTTCTTTCATCAGTATCTTATAGTTTTCTGAGTATAGATCTGTTACAAGACACAAAGAGGGACATTATATAATGATAAAGGGTTTAATCCAAGAGGAAGATATAACAATTGCAAATAAACGTGCACCCAACATAGGACCACCTAAATATATAAAGCAAATATGAACAAACCTAAAGGGAGACATTGACAGTAATACAATAAGAGTAGGAAGACTTTAACACCCTAATTACATCTATGGACAGGTCATCCAGACAGAAAATCAATAAGAAAGCACTGGCCTTAAATGACACATTAGACCAGATAGTCTTACTAGATACATAGAGATATAGATATAGATAGAGAGAGATATATAGATATAAAACATTCCATCCAAAAGCAGCAGAATATACATTCAAGTGCACATGAAACATTCTCCAGGACAGATCACATGCTAGGCCACAAAGCAAGCCTTGGTAAATTTAAGAAAATTGAAATCATATTAAGTATCATTTCCAACCACATCACTATGAGAATAGAAATCATCTACAAGAAAAATACTGCCAAAACACAAACACATGGAGGCTAAACAATATGCTACTAAACAACCAATGGATCACTGAAGAAATCAAAGGAGAAATCAAATACACTTGGAGGCAAATGAAAACAAAAACACAATGATCCAAAATCTATGGGATGGAGCAAAAGCAGTTCTAGAGGGAAGTTTATAGCAATACAAGCTTTCCTCAGGAAACAAGAAAAATCTCAAATAAACAATCTAACCTTACACCTAAAGGAACTAGAAAAAGAAGAACAAACAAAACTCAAAGTTAGTAGAAGGAAAGAAATCGTAAAAATCAGAACAGAAATAAATGAAACAGACACTAAAAAATATAAAAAGATAACAAAATTAAGAGTTGGTTCTTTGAAAAGATAAACCAAACTAATAAACCTTTAGCCAGACTCGTCAAAAAAAAAAAAAGAGAGAGAGAGAGAGAGAGGGCCCTAATCAATAAAATCAGAAATGAAAAAGAAGAAGTTACAACTGAAACCACAGAAATACAAAAGATCATAAGAGACTACCACCAACAATTATATGCAAATAGAATGGACAACCTAGAAGAGGAGGACAAATTCCTGGAAATGTACAATTTTCCATGACTGAACCAGGAAGAAATAGAAAATATGAACAGACCAATTACCAGTAATGAAATTGAATCAGTAATTTTAAACACTCCTCCCCTCAAAAAAAGTCCAGGACCAGATGGCTTCACAGGTGAATTCTACCAAATGTTTAGATAAGAGTTGACACCTATCCTTCTCAGACTATTCCAAAAAATCGCAGAGGAAGGAGCACTTCCGAATTCTTTCTACGAGGCCAGCATCACCCTGATACCAAAACCAGGTAAGAACATTACACAAAAAAGAAAATTACAGGCCAATATCACTGATGAAGATAGATGTAAAAATGCTCAACAAAATATTAGCAAACTGAATCTAACAATACATTAAAAGGATCATACACCATGATCAAGTGGGATTTATCCCGTAGATGCAAGAATTATTCAATATCTGCAAATCAATCAATGTGATAATACCACACTAAAAAACTGAAGAATAAAAATCATATGATCATCTCCATAGATGCAGAAAAAGCTTTTGACAAAATTCAACATCCATTTATGATTAAAAAAAAAAACTCTTTAGAAAGTTGACTTGGGGGAACATTACTTCAACATAATAAAGACCATATATGACAAGCCTACAGATAACATCATACTCAGTGGTGAAAAGCTGAAACATTTCCTCTAAGATCAGGAACAATGCAATGAGGCCCACTCTCACTACTTTTATTCAACATAGTATTGGAAGTCCTAGCCACAGCAATCAGACAAGAAAAAGACATGAAAGGAATCCAAATTGGAAAGGAAGAAGTAAAACTCACTGTTGGCAGATGACATGAAACTATACATAGAAAATCTTAAAGATGCCACAAAATAACTACTAATGGTGTTAATGAATTTGGTAAAGCTGTAGGTTACAAAATTAATATACAGAAATCTGTTGCATTTCTATACACTAACAACGAACTATCAAAAAGAGAAATTGAGGAAACAATCCCATTTACAATTGCATCAAAAATAATAAAATACCTAGGCAAAAACCTACCTATGGAGGTAAAAGACCTATACTTGGAAAGATACAAGACACTGATGAAAGAAATCGAAGATGACACAAACAGATGGAAAGATAAATCATGTTAATGAATTGGAAGAGTTAATATTGTTAAAATGACCATACTACCCAAGGCAATATACAGGTTCAATTCAATCCTATCAAAATATCAATGGAATTTTCCACAGAACTAGAACAAATAATTTTTAAATTTGTATGAAAACACAGAAGACCTTGAGTAGCCGAAACCATCTTAAGAAAGAAGAACAGAGCAGGAGGTATCATACTCCCTGAATTCAGACTATACTACAAAGCTACAGTAATCAAAACAGTATGGTACCAGCACAAAAACAGACACATAGATCTGTGGAACAGAATAGAGTGCCCAGAAATAAACCCACACACTTATGGCCAATTAATCTATGGCAGAGGAGGCAGGAATCTACAATGGAGAAAAGACAGTCTCCTCAATAAGTGGTGCTGGAAAGACTGGACAAGTACATGTAAAAGAATGAAAGCAGAATGTTTTCTTACACCACCATATACACAAGTAAGCTGAAAGTGGATTAAAGGCCTAAATGTAAGACTAGAAACCATAAAACTCCTAGAAGAAAATGTAGGCAGAACACTGTTTGACATAAATTGTAGCTATAATTTTTTGGATCTGTCTCCTAAGGCAAAGGAAACAAAAGAAAAAATAAACAAATGTGACCTAATTAAACTTAAAAGCTTTTGTACAGCAAAGGAAACCATCGACAAAATGAAAAGACAACCTGCTGAATGGGAGAAAATATTCGCAAATAATATAACCAATAAGGGGTTAATATCCAAATTATATAAACAGCTCATACAACTCAATATCCAAAAAAGAAACAACCCAATTAAAAAATGTGCAGAAGACCTGAATAGACATTTTTCCAATAAAGTCATACAGATGGCAGCAGGCACATGAAAAGATACTCACCATTGCTTAATCATCAGAGAAATGCAAATCAAAACCATGATGAGATATCACCTCACACCTGTCAGAATGGCTGTCATCAAAAAGACTACAAATAATAAACATTGGCGAGGATGTGGAGAAGAGGGAACCCTTGTTCACTGTTGGTGGAAATGTAAATTGGTTCAGCCACTGTGGAAAATGGTATGGAGTTTCCTCAAAAACTTAAAATAGAACTACTATATGATCCAGCAGTTCCACTCCTGAGTATATATATATTCAAATAAAACAAAAACATTAATTCAAAATGATACATCAACCTTAATGTTCATAGCAGTGTTATTTACAGTAGCCAAGATACGGAAGCAACCTAAGTGTATATCGGTAGACGAACGGATAAAGAAGATGTGTATATGTGTGTGTATATGCACACACACACACAATGGAATACTACTCAGCAATAAAAAAGAAGGAAAATTCGACATTTGCAACAACATGGATGGACCTGAAGAGTATTATGCTTAGTGAAATAAGTCAGAGAAAGATAAATACTTATATCACTTTTATATTACTTATAACAATTTTTTTCCCAGCCTCTCCAGACCCACTTTCCCTATTCCTACCCCCTGTCCCTTCTTTGAGATATAATGGCATGACTATGTCTCCCCCTTAAGCTTTTTGAAAAAAAAATCATTTACAGCTACCTCCAAGATTTTGTTGGCAACAAGCTCAATAGGAGACCAAATAACATGGTGTTCCCTAAATCACATGTTAACTTAAACTGTAACAATGCAAGTGTGGGTTCCAGAACTCTGGAAATCCTTCTCTGGCACCTTTGTGGACTCCATTTGGAACTCTGAGCCTAGTTTTTGATGCTGTCCTTGAGGACATTAACAAAGAGAAAGCATCCCAGGAAGGGTGTGCCAGTTGTTTAATGCTATGGAAACCACAGTATAGAAGGAAAGAGTTGAAAGACATAGGGATATTTCATATGAAAAAGAGTAGACACAGGATATAGGAGAGCCATCTTTAAATAAAGAGAGGGCGTTAATGCAGAGTGGAGTCGTCCTTAGGAAAGTCAAGCCCAGAGCCCTTCAGACATTGCTTTTATTTTGTAGCGCTATAAGTAGAGCATAAACAAATAGCACCTGCTTTTTTGGCAGACATCTCTGCCCATTTGATACTCACTGCCTGCGTCAGAAAAGGTTCTGGAGATGTGATTGCTCATTGTTATGTCCTTAGGAGGGGGGTTAGAAGTACTCTGGGTTAATGAATTAGTTTGTACACTTATAATGGCAAACATATCCAAATGTTTCTTGGTCACAAAATATTGTTAGTTAAAATGACACACTCCTTGGTAAGGAGTAATCAGGTCATGCTTTCTTTCGCTCAATAATTATTTGATATTCATTCACATAGTGCTGATTAAACCATCCATTCATGTAAGAGAAGCTTACTGAGCAAAGATACTTGGACAAAAGAGAACAAATACGGTGCACTTAGAGAACCCAAGTCCTGTGAATAATGCCTTTTTAAAAAATTGTGCTAAAATACACGTAATATTTACCATTTTAACCTCTTTAAAGTATAAAATCCAGTGGCTTTTAGTACATTCACAGTGTTTTGTAACTATCACCACTCTAGCTCCAGAACATTTTCATCACCCCAAAAGGAAAGAAACCCTGTATCCATTAATGCAATCACTCCCCATTTCCCCCTCCCCCAGCCCCTGCCTACTACTAACTTGCTTTCTGTTTCTGTCTCTATGAATTTGCCTATTCTGGGTATTTTATATAAATGGAATCACATGATATGTGCCCTTTTATGTCTGGCTTCTTTCATGCAGCATAATGTTTTCAAGGTTCATTTATGTTGCAGCGGGTATCCATACTTCATTTCTTTTTATGGCTGTATCATAGTCCATTGTACTGTATAGATACACCACATTTTCTCCATCCATCAGTTGATGGACAGTTGGGTTGTAGCCACATTTTGATTATCGTGAATAGTTGTACTGTGAACATTTTTGTGCAAGTTCTTGTTTAGATAGCTGTTTTATATTGTTTATGTATATACCTAGGAATGGAATTGTGGGATCATATGATAATTCTTTAACTTACTGAGGAACTTCTTTTTCTTTTTTAAGTGAGACTTCAGGCTTCGTATTCTCTGGTTTGCCTACAATTTGCAGTATTAGGAAAGGTTGTCAGTACCTTTATTCCCACCTCTTTAGAGATTTAGCAATATCCACTTAGACATAGGAGAAAAATTCTATTCATGATCGTGACGAAAATCCTATAAATAAATTTTTAGGAAATGTATAAATCTATAGGGGGATTTCTGCATGTCCTCAGGCCAGCATTCCATATCATTCCTTGTCCACTAGATGTTGTGCAAGTGGGTCCCTGAGACTGCTGCTTCCAAGTTGGTCTCTACACCATACATTGGGATGAGGACACCCAGGCCTTCTGAGCTGGTTAAATCCTGGCTCTTGCTAGTGTTTTCCAGGCAGAAATGTGCTTTCGTATTTTTATTTTTTTCAAGAGATACTGGAAATCTAGATTTTATGTAATATTCTAATTTTTAAATGTTGGCAATGTATTCACATAAATAAATAAATAAATAACCAACCAACCAACGAACCACTGTGTGAGCCAAGCAAAACAAAACTGGGAATTTAATTTGGCTAACAGACCATCAATTTACTAATTTTGCTCTCTTTTTCTTCATGAGTATACCACTATTCAGAGCATTATAATAACAATAAAGGCAATGATAGCTAGTGCATTTCTTCTGACTACTACATTCCAGGTACTAGTCTAAGTATTTGACACATGTCAACTTAATTTAATTCTCATGACAATTCAATGAGGTAGGTGTAATTTCTTTATCATCATTTCTGTAGAGACTTCTTAGAGTATTTCAGTTACTTATTTATGAATTTGACTTCCTTTATATACTGTAGGCAATTTGTGGGCAGGGACAATGCTTTATTTACATTGATGACCCCAGGACTGAGTGCAGTGCCAAGTATATGTAGATACCCTCTAAGTTTCAGTTAAGTGCATGAATGAATTGTATCTGTCTCTAAGAATTGTATAATTCTTGTCTACTCTAAAATAGTAGAAACAGTCACGAATATTTAAGGCTTTCTATGTGCTTGGGATATTGTCAGGCACATATCAGAGCTATTAGGTTATTAATAAAGCACACATTATGAAGAAGTTGGTTTCCGGGTCTCTAGAAAAACTTTCTGATTCTAATCTTGCCTCTGTTAGTTATAATTTGTGTGATCATGATCAAGTCACACACCTCTATGTACCTTATTTTTATTATCTTCAAAATGGTGATAATGATGTAATGAGAATCCTGTCCTCATGTTTACCATGTGCTCTGTGCTGTTCTAAGCAATTTATGAGAATGATCTCTCTTAATTATATCTAGCTCCTGGACTTTGTGAGGATTAGATGAGTTAATTCATGTAAAGCATTTCTAGTTTGCTGGCACACAGTGAGCATTCAATACAGTTGGCTATTATTATTATGCCCATTTTACTAAGAGGAAATTTAGTAGTAGACTGAGTAAATTGTCTAGGGTTACATGACTAGCAAACTGCAGAATTTGGATTCAGGCCACTGCCTACCTGGCTTAAAGCTTCTTTCCTTAACCACCATGGCGTACTGCCCATCTCCCTGAATATTCCTTTCCTTTCCCTATTTCTCTGCAGCATCTAGTTAGTCCCTAGAATCTGGTCAAAATTTTTTCTCTCTCCCTTCTCTGACCTTCTTTGTTATTTATTGGGCAATTCATTTTGTACAAAGCTGTGACATTTTCCCCTATTATTATATTAATCTGTACTTTAAATCTTGTCATAGATTTTAGCTCTCATCTTTCTTTTCTGCACCATAGCCTGGCACAGGACCTCATATGAAAATCACACAATACATGAGGATCCTATCAGGTGGGTAGAAGTACTTTATAACTTTGATCAGAGAATATTCCTGTTCTCTTGAAGTGTGCGTCACAGCTTTGGGGAGAGGAGTGGGCAGTAGGGGAAGGAAAGTGGCATCACCCATGAATTCATTTATTCATGCAAGAAGTGTTTTTGGTTTTAGAGCCTCTACTACGTACTATAATAGACTCATTCCCTGTCTCTGAGGAGCTTGACCTCAGGCACATTCAGATCAGATGGGTCTGGTGATCAAAAGAGCGATGAATTTTGCAACCAGGTAGCCTACACATCTTTCTCATTTAGTGCATATTGATTCACTTCAAACAGAATTAAAAATTAAAATGTGTGCTCAGAGCATTCTCTTTCATTTTCTGAGTTGTCTATATCTCTCTGCCTCTATCTTCTTCCTTTCTGTCTTGGTCTCTCTCAATTCTATTTAAAGATTTCTTAGTGGGCTCTGGGGTGTGGACAGGTATTTCTGGTTAAAATATAACTATTTTTATTTTTTTGTTAAAAACTCTTGCTGATTGAGTCACTGTTGCACAGGTGCCCTTGTTGGCGACTTAAGGGAACTTGAGGATTCTGACCTTTTATCTCAGTTGTTTTATATACCTGGTAGCCGTCAGGTTACATGTGAAATATGTCATATAAACCTGCTGGGGCTCTAAATTCCCCATGGATATTCTGCAGGGTAGTTAATTAAGTGTACTGTACATAGTTTTTATACTACACCTGTAAAGCCACATGTAATGCAGTGCAACAAATGCCAGTGAATTAAAGAAACTTCAGAGAATGCACAAACTGATTAAGAGAATGGAGAGAGTTATTTAGAGAAAAGATTAAAGGAGCTAATTACACACAGCTTGACTGAGCAGAAACTGAAGGGAGAGTTAATGACTTTGATATTGTTTGAAGATGCTGAATGTTGAGGAGGAAAAAATATTTTATGTAATACAATGAAGCTCTATTAAGAGCAATGAGGCAGAATTGAGAATGAGAATATTTAAATGAAGTACATGTGAACTCTACTAAAGATAAAATTTATTAAGTTATGAAGTAGTCTTTCCAATTATCAGGTAGAAGCCTCTCCTTGAAGAAATAAAAATAAGCATTTAAAATGGGCTAACAAGTTTAAAAAAAATAATTTTAATATTTGTTGGGCAGTTTAAATGACCTGCTGTTTTTTCACATTTATTAGTCTTCAATTTGAGCAATCTTTTTGTTCCAACAAAAACTCATTCTGTCCCAGATGTTTCTACAATGTCTGTCCTGTAAAATCCTAGGTCTCTAACTGTATGAGAGAGGTCCAGTGTAGCAATATTAAAATAATTGCTTTTTAAGATTTTGTTTCATTGGCACGGTTCTGAGAGTAATGGGAGCTGCTCACCAGGCTATGACATGTCCACGTTTCTATGCCATTGTGTTTTCCTTTCCTGAGTGAGAAAGTTATTCCAGTTCACATAGAAAAATTGTGACAAAGTATTACTATCCCAGCCTCCAAAACCATCATGAAAGAACCAATAGAACATATCTATATTGTAAGTTGTTGAAAACTGAATAAATAAAATGAACCAGTTAAAGAATATGGTCATCTTTTTAGTGAGTGAGCAGATACTGGTTTATAACTGGGATTACAGTATTGAGGAAAAAAGGAAAAAAAGGAGGCTTGATTGCATGCGTAAAATTCAAAACATAATCATTTAAAACATTGGCAAAGGTTTTGGTGTTTGGATGTCATTGCTGAGATAGCCTGAACTCATAGGAAAAATAGTAGGAAGTCTAACTTTGATGGAAAATACGGAAAACAAAGTTGGGCCGGGGGATGTCTTCACCAAAGTGCCTTCCAGTGCTAACAGAGAGGCCTCATTTTAGAGGCAACATGGAGGCGGCCAATGTGTGTATTGCAGGCGGATTCTCTCTAGCTTTCTCATCCCTTATGAGAATATTGTAGATGTTTAATGAGAAAGAGGTCTCTCACAGTACATTCAGTTCTTAGCATAGACCTTCTGAATCTTCCTCTGCTTTTCCATCATGGTCTTCCTGACTCATTGCTATTGAATATCCCACAGAGTTTTCTGCATGGCTTTTCCCCCCATGTGAGGAAATTCTATTTTAATCCATTACTTCTTGTTTTTCTTCATAACAGTTATTGTTTAGCCTTCAAGAGGTAAAGCTTCTAACATTGGCATAGGTTGAGATTAGTTTGCATCCAGTGTATGTCTTTTCTATTATCAACATTCTCAATCTCATTCAAAAAACATCAGTGCTGGATGCCCTTCACTTGGATGTTGAGTTCCCCCAGCCTTTGTGTGAGATTCTTACAGAGCTGATATTCTATGTCCCAGCTATTTTGTGGACTACACTTTCTTCATAAAATTTCAACAAAGTTAAATTTAGAAAATATTAAAGTCATTTTTTAAAAAAAATTCTGATTGAAATATATATATTCTAATCATCATCTGTGTGTACTAATTTCTAAAGTAGAATAAAGGATATATAATAGATACTTCAGGAATAAAGAAAATTCTGCCTATGGAATTAGCAGTTCTATGATGTCAATGACTCTAAAGGAAGCTACATTTTTTTGGTAGAGAACTTGGTAGCAATGTGGACTACGTGGGAAGTGTTCAGCCTATGGTGGTAGCATTGGGAAGATTTGTCGTGTTTCTACTGTCTTGTTGCTTCACCTTGAATTAGTCACCTCTCTGAGCCTCAGTTTCCTCACTGGTAAAAGGGGTCAATAAAACCTTTCTTTCTGTCGGGTATTAGAAGTTTAGTCCTGCCACTGAACCATCTAAGCATCCTCCAGTGAATTACTTAACATCAGTGCCTTAGTTTTCTAATCTGAAAACCAGAGATAACATTATACCTACCTCATTGAGTTGTGAGGATTTAATGAGCCAAGATATGTAAGTACTTAGAATAATGTCTGACACAAGCTAAATATTATAGAAGCATTTACTATTATTACTGCAGCATCGTATAAGGATTAGAAATTATCTTTATAAAATTTACAGGATAGATTATACTATAGTGACCAAGGAACTAGAATCTGGAGTCCAAAAACTGTGGCTGTGTCACTAATAAACTTCGTGTATCACTTTTAAGCTCTGCCTTAGGAGAGTTATTTAACCGTGTAAAGCTCAACTTTTTTTTTTTTTTTAACATCTTTACTGGAGTATAATTGCTTTACAATGTTGTGTTAGTTTCCACTGTATAACGAAGTGAGTCAGCTATACATATACATATATCCCCATATCCCCTCCCTCTCGCGCCTCCCTCCCACCCTCCCTATCCCACCCCTCTACGTGGTCACAAAGCACTGAGTTGATCTCCCTGTGCTATGCGGCTGCTTCCCACTAGCTATCTATTT
Source organism: Eschrichtius robustus (assembly GCF_028021215.1). Classification (NCBI taxonomy): domain Eukaryota; kingdom Metazoa; phylum Chordata; class Mammalia; order Artiodactyla; family Eschrichtiidae; genus Eschrichtius; species Eschrichtius robustus. The sequence continues at coordinate 57,114,062 of NC_090826.1, forward strand.
TACATTTGGTGGTGTATATATGTCCATGCTACTCTCTCACTTCGTCCCAGCTTACCGTTCCCCTCTCCATGTCCTCAAGTCCATTCTCTACATCTGCATCTTTATTGCTGTCCTGCCCCTAGGTTCATCAGAACCTTTTTTTTTTAATTCTATATATATGTGTTAGCATATGGTATTTGTTTTTCTCTTTTTGACTTACTTCACTCTGTATGACAGACTCTAGGTCCATCCACCTCACTACAAATAACTCAATTTAGTTTCTTTTTATGGCTGAGTAATATTCCATTGTATATATGGGCCACGTCTTCTTTATCCATTCACTTGTCGATGGACACTTAGGTTGCTTCCATGTCCTGGCTATTGTAAAGAGAGCTACAGTGACCATTGTGGTACATGACTCTTTTTGAATTATGGTTTTCTCAGGGTATATGCCCAGTAGTGGGATTGCTGGGTCATATGGTAGTTCTATTTTTAGTTTTTTAAGGAACCTCCATATTGTTCTCCATAGTGGCTGTATCAACTTACATTC